>NC_056438.1:63491795-63576795 GCF_018296145.1 Oncorhynchus tshawytscha
AGTGTCTGCTAAATGACTAAAATGTAATGCACATAATTAGTTGATGTGGTATGCCACACACAGAGAACTATAACCTGATACAGCCCTTTATCTGTGAGATACATTCATTTAACCTGAATAATTCATTGAAATTGAACCTATTGACTGAAGTATCACAGCAGGCCAACACATCCAAATTGCATTATTCACCCCCCACTCCCTTTCCAATTGCATTGAACTTAAAATGTATGCAGGGAGTCACTTACTTTGTCAGTTTCAATTTGATATCCTCAAAGTCTTGTTGATAATTCATGTATGCCGTGTCAAATTTCCACAGTAGCTTCTGATAGGACAGCGTGCAGTCATCCAGGTTGGCCATGATGGCAGCCCAGCCTTGGTGTTGGAGGTGTTCATCATGAACCAGGCGTTCACAGAAAGAGCTAAGTTTCTTGGCAACTTCAAACATTTCCTAGAGAAGCATAATAAAAAGGGAGTCAGAAGTTTGATCACACTAAAAATGCCAAAACAATCATACACTTGATTAGCTACACTGCCCTTCTCTCAGCACATTTCAAAGCTGCAGGCTAAAGTTAAATCTAGACTTGGTTTCCTCTATTGTAATCGCTCCTCGTTCACCCCAGCTGCCAAACTAACCATGATTCAGATGACCATCCTACCCATGCTAGATTACGGAGACATTATTTACAGATCGCAGGAAAGGTTGCTCTCGAGCGGCTACATGTTCTTCACCATACAGCCATCAGATTTGCCACCAAATCAAAGTTTATTTGTCACGTGCTTACTTACAGGCTCTAACCAATAGTGCAACAAATGTATTAGGTGAACAATAGGTAGGTAAAGAAATAAAACAACAGTAAAAGACAGGCTATATACAGTAGTGAGGCTATAAAAGTAGCAAGGCTACATACAGACACAGGTTAGTCAGGCTGATCGAGGTAGTATGTACTTGTAGATATGGTTAAAGTGACTATGCATATATGATGAACAGAGTAGCAGTAGTGTAAAAGAGGGGATTGGCGGGTGGTGGGTGGGACACAATGCAGATAGCCAGGTTAGCCAATGTGTGGGAGCACTGGTTGGTCGGCCCAATTGAGGTAGTATGTACATGAATGTATAGTTAAAGTGACTATGCATATATGATAAACAGAGAGTAGCAGCAGAGTAAAAAGAGGGGTTGGGGGATTGGGGGGGGCACAATGCAAATAGTTCGGGTAGCCATTTGTTCAGGAGTCTTATGGCTCGAGGGTAAAAACTGTTGAGAAGCCTTTTTGTCCTAGACTTGGCACTCCGGTACCGCTTGCCATGCGGTACTAGAGAGAACAGTCTATGACTGGGGTGGCTGGGGTCTTTGACAATTTTTATGGCCTTCCTCTGACACCGCCAATGCTCCTTAAAGGACACATCACTGCACTCTATACTCCTCTGTAAACGGGTAATTTCTGTATGCCCGTCGCAAGAACGACTGGTTGATGCTTATTTACAAAACCCTCTTAGTCCTCACTCCCCCCTATCTGAGATACCTACTGCAGCCCTCATCCTCCACATACAACACCCGTTCTGCCAGTCACATTCTGTTAAAGGTCCCCAAAGCACACACATCCATGATCGCTCCTCTATTCAGTTCGCGACTAGAACGAGCTGCAAACACACTCTCAAACTGGACAGTTTTATCTCAATCTCTTCATTCAAAGACTCAATCATGGACACTCATACTGACAGTTGTGGCTGCTTCACGTGATGTATTGTTGTATCTACCTTCTTGCCCTTTGTGCTGTTGTCTGTGCCCAATAATGTTTTTACCACGTTTTGTGCTGCTACCATGTTGTGTTGCTGCCTTGCTATGTTGTTGTCTTAGGTCTCTCTTTATGTAGAGTGTTGTCTCTCTTGTCATGATGTGTGTTTTGTCCTAAATATATATTTATTTTTAATCCCAGCTCCCGTCCCCGCAGGAGGCCTTTTGCCTTTTGGTAGGCCGTCATTGTAAATAAGAATTTGTTCTTAACTGACTTGCCTAGTTAAATATAGGTTGAATAAAAAATAAAATACCCTTATTTTAATATTGAGTATGGTAAAACAAGGTAGAGCGACATTGATGGCTTATTTTGAGAAAGTAGTAACTAGACCAGAAAGTAACAAAACATTTACCACAGCAAGTTGTGTTCGCGAGGCAACGGTGTGAAAGACTGCTGGCATCATTAGTGACTCTTCCACCTTGAGCTCCATCTCATTCTCAATAGAGAAGGTGGTTTTCGGGATAGTCGGAGCCCGGTCACACAAAATCATCTCTTTGTTGAACAGGAATATGGGGTTGGTGTCCTGGGAAACAAAATCAATGTGTCAACTTTGCACATCTGGAATTATGACGTCCTGTTTTTTGTTTTCGTCTTTCACAGAAAACTGCCATCAATCAAGTCAAAACCATCTCCTTTCTGCAACACAATCCACACCAAAAACACACAATCACCTCCAAAAACACACAATAATTCCAAATGCTGCAAATTTACCGTGCCAGCACTGTAGCTGCAGACACGCCTCTCTGCAACCATACACTCCCCTCCATTCACAACCAGGACTTGATGCTGGGTTGCAATCTTGTACTTGACCTGGATAGCATGTTTGAGGTCCAACACTCTGCAAGAAGACAGGTTCAGAGAATGTTTTAATTTCCGCACAAATGACATTTTCCATAGAGACTAGTAGAAAATGGATAAGGATAATCTGAAAGATTAAATAAATGGGTCTTACGTTTGGACAGCAAGTTCTGTGTCAAATGTCAGAGTGCTTCCATTGTTGACCTGGAATACATACAACTTCATGTTGAATCCTCCAGCGATCTTCACACTCTTTTATCTTGATCATTTAGTCATTCAACACCATCCTGTGAAGATAAAGAGGTATTAATAGCTAGGTATTTACTTTTGGTTGTGATTTTCTATACTGTTTACTATTCATACTACTGGAAGCTACCTTAGAGATTTATTGACACATAAACCACAATCTCTAGCTAATTTTCTTTGAAAGACAGTGGTCCTGTACAGGTAAGAAAACTAATCCCAAAAATATCATTATAAACTGGATGGTTCGAGACCTGAATGATTGGCTGACAGTTGTGGTATATGACAAAACATTTATATTTACTGGTCCAATTACGTTGGTAACCAGTTTATAATAAAAATAAGGCACCTCAGGGGTTTGTGATATATGGTCAATATACCATCGCTAAGGGCTGTGTCCAGGCACTCCGCGTTGTTTCGTGTTTAAGAACAGCCCTTAGCCTGGTATATTGTCCATATACCACACACCCTTGGGCCTTATTGAGAAGAGAACTAAAAAGCAGCCACACATGTGGAGCTTCTAACCTAAACAAATTCAGTAGTTGCGTGAACTCAACTAAATAATGTTTATTTCAATTTGACAGCATCTGGCTAGTTCCAAAATTAATAGACGCTGCTTACTTTCCTAGTTGGGCAAACGTTCATTGTCCAGCAAAATTATTATCAGGCGAAATTTACAATTAGACACTCACTAACTAGGCAGTCAGGGGGGGGGTTAGCTACAGGCTGAGTCATGGTGGCTACTAGCTAGCAAGCAAAAGCTAACGTCGGCGAACTACATTGTAAACAAGACTGAGGACGCCTGTCTCACATTGAAACTGGTCTAGAAACAACAAGCAATATGGCTAGCTGCCAACTAAATTAGAGGTTTGATCAGCCAAACACAACAGACACGTAAAAACATTTGAAATACGCCCTGAGCTAGCGAACACACGGTGTACGTTAGCAAACTAGCTAACATGGCACGCACCATCGGGGATAACTAAATTATTTGTCTACATGTGAAACATGCCCGTATGGCTCTCCGCCGATCAAATACGAAGCCTTGACACCGTCGGCGGTGGCTAGCAAGCTTTAACGTTAACTCGCTATGCCTGCGTAATAGACCATTAACGTTAGTAGCTAACGCTAGCCAGCTATCTTGAAGTCAAGGTTGGACAAAATAAAAGGCAAAGAAAAGTACGAACTAAAGACACGTTTATATCGATATAGCTATTTGGTTAATGAACTAACTAATAAATGGCTTAAATCCCTTTCCTCTGATGCTTCTCAGGAACTTAGCGTTGGCAGACGTTGCCTAACCACTACCTACTGTTAGCTAGTTTAGCTAACGTTGGCTAAGTAACTAGCGTTATATTTCTGCAAGTTTACAACCATGACAGTGAATGGGTCCGCAAAGTGCCCTCTCCTATTTATATAAATGTTACATGACTGACATGTGCCTAACAATAAGACAAACTCTTACCATTTTTGTTTAATCCCATCTCCTCCTCCGCCTTGGCGAGCTACCGGTAGCACGCTAACTTAGCTGGCTAGCTTGGTTTAGCTTTAACGGCATCGAGTTAGCTGACGTTACAAGCTAGCTGGATTTAGAAAGTTAGCCGACAATATAGCTAGCTGTGTGGAATGATTAGCTAGTCTGACTCAATCTTAGTTTTTACGATCGATTCATATTGCTATGTAACTACACATTTGCATGGTTTGTTACGGGTATCTTTTTTTGCCCAGGGTTATGTGACAAGACTTAAGGTTTATTTCAAGTAACGCTAGCTAGCAAGCTAACACCCTACTCTGCAGCTGTGTTTTGTTGTTGTCTTCGTCGTCACTGCACAGCAAGGTGCATTCTGGGAGAAGAAAAAGTAATGGCTGTGTTTTGCTGCAACATGTGAAGGGGTGTGGTAGAGAGAGGCTCCACATAAACTGGGGACCTTTAATTAATTATCTACCCCACCAACATGATAATCCAACGACAAACACATATGGTATTGTATGTAGAGATTGCTAACTCTCCACCTCCAATACATATTTTAAATTTTATGTAATTTTAGCATATGCTCTTATCCAGAGCGATTTACAGGAGCAATTAGGGTTACGTGCCTTGCTCAAGGGCACATCAACATATTTTTTTTCACCTATTCGGCTCAAGGATTCAAACCAGCGACCTTTTGGTTACTGGCCCAACACTTTTTACCGCTAGGCTACCTGCCTGCCTACACATTATACTTGAAAGCAGACATCCATGCAGCATTAGCATGCATAAAAAACGACAGAATTTCAATATAGTCATCTTTAAATATGGCACGCATGTCACTGGATTCGGGTTCACAGTCTTTCCTGGAGAACCTGTCTAAATGACTGTCGCCCCGTAGCACTCTGACGGACTTCCTGACGGGCCGCCTCCAGGTGGTGAGGGTAGAAAACAAAACACCTGCCATGCTGACCCTCAACACGGGGGCCCCTCGGGTGCGTGCCTAGTCCCCTCCTGTACTCCCTGTTTACACAAGACTGTGTGTCCGCCCACGACTCCAACACCATTAACTTCGTGGACAACACGACGGTGGTATGGTTGATCACCGACAACGATGAGACGGCTTATAGGGAGGAGGTCAGTGACCTGGCAATGTGGTGCCAGGACAACAACCTCAACATCAGCAAAACAAAGGAGCTGATCGTGGACTACAGGAAACGGAGTGGTGAGCACACCCCCATCCACATCGACAGGGCTGTAGTGGAGTGGGTTGAGAGCTTCAAGGTCTTTGGTGTCCACATCATTAAGGAATTAACATGGTCCACACACACCAACACAGCTGTGAAGAAGGCACAACAACATCTCTTCCCCCTAAGGAGGCAGAAAATATTTGATTTGGGCCCTCAGATTTTGAAAAAGTTCTACAGCTTCACCATTGAGAGAATCTTGACTGTCTGCATCACCGCTTGGTATGGCAACTGACCGCAAGTGCGTATAGCCTAGTACATCACTGGGGCGAAGCAAGCTCCCTGCCATCCAGGACCTCTATACCAGGTGGTGTCAGAGGCTCAAAAAATTGTCAAAGACTTCAGTCACCCAAGTCATAGACTGTTCTCTCTGCTACTGCATGGCAAGCGGTGCCGGGGTACCAAGTCTGGAACCAGCAGGACCCTGAACAGCTTCTACATCCAAGCCAAAAGACTGCTATATAGTTAACCAAATAGCTACCCGGACTAGCTGCATTGATACTTTTTTGCACTAAATCTTTTGACTCATCACATACACTGCTGCTGTTTATTATATGTCCTGCTGCCTAGTCACTTTACCCCTACCTATATATACTGTACGTATCTACCTCTATTACCTTGTACCCCTGCACATCGACTCGGGACTGGTACCCTGTGTATATAGCTAAGTTATCGTTACTCATTATGTATTTATTCCTTGTGTTATTTACAGTTGAAGTCAGAAGTTTACATACACCTTAGCCAAATACATTTAAACTCAGTTTTTCACAATTCCTGACATTTAATCCTAGTAAAAATGTCCTGTCTTAGGTCAGATAGGATCACCAAGTTATTTTAAGAATGTGAAATGTCAGAATAATAATAGAAAATGATTTATTTCAGCTTTTATTTCTTTCATCACATTCCCAGTGGGTCAGAAGTTTATATATACTCAATTAGTGTTTGGTAGCATTGCCTTTAAATTGTTTATCTTGGGTCAAACATTTCAGGTAGCCATCCACAAGCTTCCCACAATAAATTGGGTGAATTTTGGCCCATTCCTCCTGACAGAGCTGGTGTAACCGAGTCACGTATGTAGGTCTCCTTGCTTGCACACTCTTTTTCAGTTCTGCCCACAAATTTTATATGGGATTGAGGTCAGGGCTTTTTGATGGCCACTCAAATACCTTGACTTTGTTGTCCTTAAGCCATTTTGCCACAACTTTGGAAGTATGCTTGGTGTCATTGTCCATTTGGAAGACCCATTTGCGGCCAAGCTTTAACTTCCTGACTGATGTCTGAGATGTTGCTTCAATATATCCACATAATTTTCCTCCTTATGATTCCATCTATTTTGTGAAGTGCACCAGTCCCTCCAGCAGCAAAATACCCCCACAACATGATGCTGCCACCCCTGTGCTTCACGGTTGGGATGGTGTTCTTCGGATTGCAAGTCTCCCACTTTTTCCTCCAAACATAACGATGGTCATTATGGCCTAACAGTTCTATTTTTGTTTCATCAGACCATAGGACATTTCTCCAAAAAGTATGATCTTTTTCCCCATGTGCAGTTGCAAACCGTAGTCTGGCTTTTTTATGGCGGTTTTGGAGCAGTGGCTTCTTCCTTGCTGAGCGGCCTTTCAGGTTGTCGATATAGGACTCGTTTTACTGTGGATATAGATACTTTTGTACCTATTTCCTCCAGCATCTTCACAAGGTCCTTTGCTGTTGTTCTGGGATTGATTTGCACTTTTCACACCAAAGTCCATTCATCTCTAGGAGACAGAATGCGTCTCCTTCCTGAGCGGTATGATGGCTGCGTGGTCCCATGGTGTTTATACTTGCGTACGATTGTTTGTACAGATGAACATGGTACCTTAAAGCATTTGGACATTTCTCCCAGGGATAAACTAGACTTGTGGTATTTTCTGAGGTCTTGGCTGATTTCTTTTTATTTTCCCATGATGTCAAGCAAAGAGGCACTGAGTTTGAAAGTAGGCCTTGAAATACATCCACAGGTACACCTCCAATTGACTCAAATTATGTCAATTACCCTATCAGAAGCTTCTAAAGCCATGACATCATTTTCTGGAATTTTCCAAGGTGTTTAAAGGCACCGTCAACTTAGTGTAAGCAAACTTCTGACCCACTGGAATTGTGATACGACAATTGTTGGAAAAATTACTTGTGTCATGCACAAAGTAGATGTCCTAACCGACTTCCCAAAACTATAATTTGTTAACAAGAAATTTGTGGAATGGTTGAAAAACAAGTTTTAATGACTCCAACCTAAGTGTATGTAAACTTCTGACATCAACTGTACATACAGTGGGTAGAACAAGTATTTGATACACTGCCGATTTTGCAGGGTTTCCTACTTACAAAGCATGTAGAGGTCTGTAATTTTTGTCATAGGTACACTTCAACTGTGAGAGACGGAATCTAAAACAAAAATCCAGAAAATCACATTGTATGAATTTTAAGTAAATCATGTGTATTTTATTGCATGACATAAGTATTTGATCACCTACCAACCAGTAAGAATTACGGCTCTCACAGAACTATTCGTTTTTCTTTAAGAGATCAGAGAGATGATTAAGGACATCAGGAATAAATTGTAGACCTGCACAAGGCTGGGTTGGGCTACAGGACAATAGGCAAGCAGCTTGGTGAGAAGGCAAGTTGGCGCAATTATTAGAAAATGGAAGAAGTTCAAGATGATGGTCAATCACCCTGGGGCTCCATGCAAGATCTCACCTCGTGGGGCATCAATGATCATGAGGAAGGTGAGGGATCAGCCCAGAACTACACGGCAGGATCTGGTCAAGGACCTGAAGAGAGCTGGGACCACAGTCTCAAAGAAAACCATTGGTAACACACTACGCCGTCATAGATTAAAATCCTGCAGCGCACGCAAGGTCCCCCTGCTTAAGCCAGCGCATGTCCAGGCCCGTCTGAAGTTTGCCAATGACCATCTGGATGATCCAGAGGAGGAATGGGAGAAGGTCATGTGGTCTGATGAAACAATAATATAGCTTTTTGGTCTAAACTCCACTCACCGTGTTTGGAGGAAGAAGAAGGATGAGTACAACCCCAAGAACACCAACCCAACTGTGAAGCATGGAGGTGGAAACATCATTCTTTGGGGATGCTTTTCTGCAAAGGGGACAGGACGACTGCACCGTATTGAGGGGAGGATGGATGGAGCCATGTGTCGCAAGATCTTGGCCAACAACCTCCTTCCCTCAGTAAGAGCATTGAAGATGGGTCGAGGCTGGGTCTTCCAGCATGACAACGACCCAAAACACACAGCCAGGGCAACTAAGGAGTGGCTCCATAAGAAGCATCTCAAGGTCCTGGAGTGGCCTAGCCAGTCTCCGGACCTGAACCCAATAGAAAATCTTTGGAGGGAGCTGAAAGTCCGTATTGCCTAGCGACAGCCCCGAAACCTGAAGGATCTGGAGACGGTCTGTGTGGAGGAGTGGGCCAAAATCTCTGCTGCAGTGTGTGCAAACCTGGTCAAGAACTACAGGAAACGTATGATCTCTGTAATTGCAAACAAAGGTTTCTGTACCAAATATTAAGTTCTGCTTTTCTGATGTATCAAATACTTCTGTCATGCAATAAAATGCAAATGAATTACTTAAAAATCATACAATGTGATTTTCTGGATTTTTGTTTTAGATTCTGTCTCTCACAGTTTGAAGTGTACCTATGATTTAAAAAATTACAGACCTCTACATGCTTTGTAAGTAGGAAAACCTGCAAAATCGGCAGTGTATCAAATACTTGTTCTCCCCACTGTATATATATTTTTTAGTCTGTTTTTTTTCTCTGCATTGTTGGGAAGGGCCCACAAGTTAGCATTTCACTGTTAGTCGACACTTGTTTACGAAGCATGTGACAAATCAAATTTGATGATTTTCATTTCAGTATAATTGCAATCAACCCTTCAAGTAATAAAGTATTTGCTATCAGAATCCACTTAATTCACCATGAAGTTGCCTACACATGTACCAGGAATATGACCTGGTGAAATGGTGCTGACCACAACAAGTAGTCATAGCATTTATTTGTAGTTCGCAGTCATAGACTGAGTTCTAGACCAATTTACAATCATTCATTTCAATCAACAAGACAAGGCTATACTAATTACAGTTTTTCCCAGTTCATACACATTTGCTGAAACTACATCTCAGGTACTCAAAACTTTAAACACAAAACAGTTAGCCAATTTCCCCAAACCCCACAGACATCTTGCAGAATTGAACACAGCAATCAAAATCATGTACTCTATGCTCAAAATGAAACACACACACATCAAATGAATCTAATTTAGTGACTACTGACGTCACACTTATGTGACATATTCATAACACTATTCTCAGAACCTATTTCATTGTAAAGACTATGATTTTGTTGTTAAACTGTATATTGTTTGTGTGTACTCAAACAAGAAAGGAACACAAATGTATTTTTTTAAATATTACAACATGACTTTTGATACATAGTCAAACAGCATACTGTAAGCACAAGTACAGTAAAAATGCAAACATACAGTACATATATTTTTTGCAAATGCAAAGGAAGATAGTTTTATTTGTACTACTGTACTGTATGTTAGATCAATTGTACAGAATAGATAAAGAATCTGTCAAAATACAGTCAAATTAAAATCATAAGTCAAGAAAGAAAGAAAAAGGAGAAGCATGCATGTCTGTTTTATTGGTCTGGCCAAAGCTTTTCATCAACATCACAGGCGATATTGTCCTTGGCCAGACAGCGGGGGAAATATCTTCTGTCATGACGCATCCACCCCTGACAGGACTCTGCTAGAATGTCACCACATGCCTCCTCCATTGCCTGGAGAAGGGCCATACGTTCATGGGGTTTACGATCATACACCTTCCACCACCATGCTGAAAACAACTCCTCAGTGGGGTTGAGAAATTGGGAAATATGGTGGGTGATAGAGAATTGTAAATCTGGGATGGTCATGGAACCAGTTGAGGATCTAAGCAGCCCATTGGAAAGTCACGTTGTCCTAAATTAGAACATACATTTGCTGCTAAGTTTCACCTGGCCTTCTCTGCTCTGGCTGAAAAATATTGTCATGTAGGTGTTCAGGAAATTAAGGAGATGGGCAGTGTTGTATGGTCCAAGGGAGGACCCCATTGTGGCTCATAGCTGCTCATGTGGTGATATTTCCCCCACACTGGCCAGGTACCTCAATGATGGTGCTTTGACCGCTTATGTTCCTACCTCTGCTCCTCATCTTTGCTAAATTGAATCCAGCCTCATTTATGAATATGAGTTGCTGGGAGATGGGACTTGCATCCAACTCCATGATTCTCTGAAATGACTAAATACTGTAATTGCTGTTTAGTAAAGTTCACTGGCAACATCAATGAGTCTCTCATGTTTCAAGAGTGTAATACTAGTACATTACTTACTTACTTGCACATATTTGTACCGTTTATCCTTCACTCTTTGGGAATTCCTTTCAAATGGGATTTGCTTCATCCGGTGATGGTGTTTCTTAAGGTTGATAAGCTCACTCTTATGTTATGGAAGATGGCAGGATTTTCAATCATCTGTTTTTTGATTTCCCGCAGTTTTATGGCAGAATTTTCAACTACCATTTGTACAATGGCAGTCTCCTGTTCATCTGAAAATAGACACGTTCTACCACCACTTTGTGGTTGTCTTTCAGTTCAATAAAACCAAAATAGCTTACAGTACAGTAAACACTACAGTTATACAGTATACAAGATAAACATGTGACAAAGTAGTATAGCTCCCAATTTCATACATAACAGTAATACATGAAACAGTTTCCCCATACAGTATGTATTGGAATCTACAGTCTTTACTGTGCTTTATGTTGTACTACTGTCAACTAGTAAAAGTAGTATATAGGTACAGTATGTACTACAGACATAGGATCTATTCTCATTTAGGAATGTCCGGATGATGGATGCTACGGTGAAGAGGTTCAGATTGGGCGGCACTCTCTGCCCAGCCTCTCTCAAGGTCAAACCATGGTTGACCACATGGTCCACCACCATCGCCCTTGTTCTTGGTCTTGATCAGTTGGTAATTGAGCTTGGCTTGTTGAACAGTGTTGCTTTTCATTTGCACACAAGAGATTTTAGTTGTGAAGGTTGTGCCAAATGTTTGTTATAGAATTTCAATCTGAGTGTAAAGCAAAACGTGCCAGTAGTATTGCAGATTCGGTGTATGGTTCTGCTAAATGAGTTACAGGTCTGGGTCATTGTGCCTCATGGGCCAGTTTTAGTTTGGGGAAAACTAATGTAGTCAGTTCTGTGGTGCAGACAGCTGTAGATTGATGGTGATGTCAGAGACTCTGTTGCTCTGATGACCCAAGAGACGAAAAGCACAGGTGTTGCTACTGTTGGCAAACTGGGAGAGAACATTTGAATGTATTACATTTGCCTTTCAGCCATTTGATGTCATTATAAAGTGGCTTCAAATCAAATTAGATTGATATCATTGATAGCAATGGGAATTTTATTTGGTTTGAAACACTGTGCACAAGGTATGGGAACATACAGTATGTACAAATCATAATTACAATCACTTACTGGCAGAAATTCCAACAGAATAGTAGAAAAAGTTAAGGGAAAGAAATGAGAAACTGTTTGTTTGTAGACCTCACATTAAATCTCACAGATGGTTAACTAGAGATAAAATAAATAATTATGTACCATTTTCATTTGGAAAACAACCAATTGGTTGCCATCCCACTCAAAATCCACTTTTACTGGGAAGAACAGTTTAATACTCCCCCATCCCTTGGAAACAAGTTTTTGGTTTGATTTATTAAACAACAGACTCCACAATCCAAATGTTTCAGTTGAAGATATTGTACACATTTCTGGCAACTAAAAATATGTTACAGCTACAGGGCATCAACAAATCGCCTTTGTGACATTTTTGTTGTGTGGAAGTGGAGGATTTGTTCAATATTTTCAGTTATTGTCCCTTTTGGGCAAATGTACAAGTTACTTCCTGTTTTACCCGATTTTGTTATCTCTCCACAAACATTTAAAATGGGTGACTTTTAAGGGACAGACGCAACACGATCTCTTGATTCTGCTGGGAAAGGTTTTCATTTTTAAAACTCATTCATATACAAAGGGAAGGTGCTCCAGTAATACGACAATTCTAGTTATTGTTTGTTTTTATTTGTTGAGTTGTATTTATTGTGGTTGTTCATTTTTGTAATTCCTTTTTATATCCTTTCTTAGTTTGTTAGATTGCTTGTGTCCACCACATCGAGGTAGTGGTAGTGGGCTGTGACGGGAATTCTGGGGGACCATGAAACTTTAGCTCCCACTTCCCTACGGTGTGAAGGTTATTTGTAATGACTGATTCTTTTTGGAGGATGAAAGACAAGGAAAGAAATCCCCCCGAAATAAAAAAAATACATCTCCTTGCAACAATAAAAAGAATACAGAAACAGATATTAAGACTAATAAATAAAACCAGATGTGTGGGGGAGGAGGGGGTGGGTTTAATTTTTTAAATTATAATATTTGTCCGCGAAGCTCTACACCATTAGAGCGAGACCAGCTGCGCTTGGCCCACGACTGGAAAATGCTAGCTGACATTGGCCGGCAACTTGTGTTTCCTTCGGAGATCGCAACCACCACCCTAAGACCTGACATGGTGCTCTGGTCCCGTTCGCTCAATAAGGTCTTCATCATTGAGCTCACAGTACCCTGGGAGGACTCAGTAGATGAGGCTTAAAACATCTGCGCTATGCTGATCTAGCTGCCGAAGCACGGCATCATGGCTGGAACACAGAAGTCCGACCAGTGGAGGTGGGCTGCAGAGGTTTTGTGGCAACATCTACAACCAGACTGCTTAGAGACCTGGGAATTAAGGGCCAGAGCCAGCGTTCGGCAATCAAAGCTGTATCGGAGGCGGCAGAAGGCAGCAGTCAGTGGCTCTGGATGAAGAGGAAAGACCCCAGCTGGGCCCCAAAGTGAGAGGGCCAGGAGGTATGCGGTCAACAATGCTTGACTCAGGGAGGAGGACGCCCCTGCCATGCATAGTCCCATGGGATGTTGGCTATCAACAACAAGGCAACTCCTATGACTAATTGAGAATGGGACGCAAGCGTAGGATTGATCACCCTGTCGCTGGCCGCCTTTGGGGAGGGTGTATAGTGTGAAAGGCCGAAACACCCTAGGAACCAAAGGTACACTACTGACGATGCGCTCTCCAAATTTCACCACGCTCACTGTTCATTAACTCTAGGAAGTGCTTACACAAAGGATAGTAACATCTCATCCTGTGTTCTTGGAATCTGAATATCTGGACTTGTCCAGTGACTGATGAGAAAGATCAGCTGAGAACAGGGGAAAGTCCTTGTGGCGGCACGGAGAGACAGGTGACCGGAGGGAATAGACCCCACTGGGACAGTCATGGGGTAGCTTCCCATTTCTGTAGTTTCCCATGCTTCGCAGTATGTTGGAAACACCCGCTTTAGCTACAGAAAGTCAACATACGAGAATACCTCTAGCTAACTGCGAGAGCGGGGGCGGAAGATGACTCATCGGCTGACAACATGGTAACGACTGGACTGGAAACGACTACGAGTAATGAGAGCACAGCACAAGAGAACACCACAGCAACTGTCACAAGTTCTGCTGCAACAGTGGGCCACAAACAGATGCAGGTATGTGTCTGTGGTTGGAAGAAAGTTACATAACACCATGGCTTGAGGATCCACCAGGGGAAGAAGGGGTGTTTGGGTAAAGAGAGACAGAGAACTCGCATTGATTACTTTCTGCGAAAGCGATCAAATCAGTCGAATGAAGCACAGCAACTGGACGTAAACCATAGTTTGCAGTGCATCAGTACCACTGTCATGGAGGACGTAAACTCAATCACCGAAGTAGCAACTGAGGTGGAACCAACAACAGGAGTGGAACTCACCCAGCCTCCCAGACCTGCAGTCGAGAGGAGACTACCAGGGCACAGACCGTATGTGAAGTGGCCTGGCGCCAGTGACAAGAAGTTGTGGGAAACAGTGAATACCGACCTTACCTTGACCCTCGAGAAACTTCGAGGCACAGTGGAGAAGAAGTTGGAGAGGATGGGGGACATCATCTATAAGTACGGGACAGAAAGATTTGGAGTGGAAGAGTCAAAAGGCGGGAGAAAGGTTCCAACCCCACCAATTTCCAGGAGGCAACAAGAAATCAAGCGCCTCGTTCAAGAAAGGCGGCAGCTTAAGAAACAGTGGAAGAAGGCCTCGGAAGTGGAAAAGGAGGGCATAGAGGCACTTCAGGCTGACATCAAAACCCGGTTGGCATCCCTCCGTAGAGCAGAGAACCTACGGAAATGCAGAAAGAAGAAAGAACAAACTAGAACTTGATTCTATAAAGATCCCTTCAAGTTCCTTAAAAGTCTCTTCACAAAGGAAAAAAGTGGAGCTCTAAAAACAACAAAGAAAGACATAGAGGAGCACCTGAGAACAACAAACTTTGACTCAAAGCGACATGAACATCTAGCCATCCCATCAGATATCCCACCCATTGAACCCCCGGAACATCATATTGAGACCAGCCCTCCGACATGGAAAGAGGTGGAAAACACAGTTCGACGGGCAAGAACAGCATCAGCCCCGAGGCCAAATGGAGTCCCGTACAAAGTGTATAAGAACGCACCAGACGTCCTGAGGTTCCTCTGGAGGCTTATGAGAACAGCTTGGCAGAAGAAGATAATACCCAAAGTGTGGCGTAGGGCAGGCGGGGTCCTGATCCCTAAGGAGAAGGATGCAGTGAACATCAGCCAATTCCACCCAATCTCCTTACTGAATGTCGAGGGTAAAATCTTCTTTAGGGTCATTGCCCAGAGGATGGCCGAGTACCTGCAAAGGAATGCGTACGTCGATACATCTGTACAGAAGGCAGGAATATCAGGGTTCTCTGGCTGCTTGGAATATTCCAGCATGATCTGGCACCAGATCCAAATGGCCAAGGTGGAGAAAAGGGACCTCCATGTAGTCTTCCTCGACCTCGCCAATGCATTTGGCTCTGTGCCCCATGAACTCCTGTGGTCTGCCTTCAGATTTTTCCACATACCGGACACCATCACAAACCTGGTGAAGTCGTACTTCCAGGATCTGCAGTTCTGCTTCACAACCTCAGAGTTCACCACCTCATGGCAGTGCCTGAATGTAGGTATAATGGCGGGATGTACCATTTCTCCGTTGGCATTCACAATGGCAATGGAGGTTATCATCAGATCCTCAAAATGGGTTGCTGGTGGACAGCGAGTCGACTCTGGTTTCCGCCTCCCTCCACTCAGAGCCTACATGGACGACATTACAACATTGACCACCACTGTCCCATGCACCAGGAGACTGCTCAGAAAACTCGAGGAGAACATCAGCTGGGCCCGTATGAAGATTAAACCATCCAAGTCACGCAGCATCTCGATTGTGAAGGGAGTACTCTCTGGCCTGAAATTCTTAATTGGAGATGACCAAATCCCAACAGTGTCTGAGCAGCCGGTAAAAAGCCTTGGAAGGTGGTATGATGCAAGCCTGAAGGACAAAGACCAGGTGCAACAGCTGCGCAAAGACATCAGCAGTAGCCTACAGTCCATCGACAACACCCAGCTACCTGGAAAGTTAAAGGCCCGGTGTCTGCAGTTTGGTCTCCTACCCCGGGTGTTGTGGCCCTTAGCACTGTATGAGGTTCCAATCTCAACAGTGGAGAAGATGGAAAGAGGAGTCACAGGCTACTTAAAGAAGTGGCTTGGAGTTCCACGATGCCTTACCACCATAGGCCTCTATGGAGATGGTGTCCTCAAGCTGCCCCTCACCAATCTAACAGAGGAATTCAAGTGTGCAAAAACCAGGCTCCAGATAACACTGAATGAATCTCGAGACCCAGTGGTGAGCAACAACGCGCCGACCTTGGCAACTGGGCGAAAATGGAGGCCAGGAAAAGCAGTCCATGAGGCAACAGCAGCCCTCAGACATGCTGACATTGTGGGTCATGCTCAGCAAGGGAGAGGAGGCCTTGGGCTAACTAGCCGTGCTGCTTGTAGTAAGGCCACTGCACCAGAGCGGCGGAAGATGGTAGTGCAGGAAGTACGCCATCAGGAGGAGGCTGCAAGGTGGGCAAAGGCAGTCTCTCTTGCCAAACAGGGACAGTGGACTCGATGGGACAGTGTGGAGAAGAGGAAGATCAGCTGGAAGGATCTGTGGGCCATGGAAGCAAGGCGGTTGAGCTTTTCCATCACATATGACGTCCTTCCAACACCAGTTAATCTTCACCAATGGTATGGTGAAGATCCGGACTGTGCCCTCTGTTCCATGCCAGCCAACCTCAGGCACATTTTCACAGGGTGTAAAACAAGCCTCACCCAAGGACGCTACACTTGGCGTCACAACCAAGTCCTTAAAAACCTTGCGTCCGCCCTGGAGGACAAGCGAGCTGCCACCAACTCCCTACCACCCAGTAGTAGAATCTCAATTCAACGGCTCAGACAAAAGAGGCATGTGGCAGGGTCTACAGTCAATCACGGACTACAGGAAGAAATCCAGCCCAGTCACGGACCAGGATGTCTTGCTCCCAGGCAGACTAAATAACTTTTTTGCCCGCTTTGAGGACAATACAGTGCCAGTGACACGGCCTGCAATGAAAACATGCGGTCTCTCCTTCACTGCAGCCGAGGTGAGTAAGACATTTAAACGTGTTAACCCTCGCAAGGCTGCAGGCCCAGACGGCATCCCCAGCCGCGCCCTCAGAGCATGCGCAGACCAGCTGGCCGGTGTGTTTACGGACATATTCAATCAATCCCTATACCAGTCTGCTGTTCCCACATGCTTCAAGAGGGCCACCATTGTTCCTGTTCCCAAGAAAGCTAAGGTAACTGAGCTAAATGACTACCGCCCCGTAGCACTCACATCCGTCATCATGAAGTGCTTTGAGAGACTAGTCAAGGACCATATCACCTCCACCCTACCTGACACCCTAGACCCACTCCAATTTGCTTACCGCCCAAATAGGTCCACAGACGATGCAATCTCAACCACACTGCACACTGCCCTAACCCATCTGGACAAGAGGAATACCTATGTGAGAATGCTGTTCATCGACTACAGCTCGGCATTTAACACCATAGTACCCTCCAAGCTCGTCATCAAGCTCGAGACCCTGGGTCTCGACCCCGCCCTGTGCAACTGGGTACTGGACTTCCTGACGGGCCGCCCCCAGGTGGTGAGGGTAGGCAACAACATCTCCTCCCCGCTGATCCTCAACACTGGGGCCCCACAAGGGTGCGTTCTGAGCCCTCTCCTGTACTCCCTGTTCACCCACGACTGCATGGCCACGCACGCCTCCAACTCAATCATCAAGTTTGCGGACGACACAACAGTGGTAGGCTTGATTACCAACAACGACGAGACAGCCTACAGGGAGGAGGTGAGGGCCCTCGGAGTGTGGTGTCAGGAAAACAACCTCACACTCAACGTCAACAAAACTAAGGAGATGATTGTGGACTTCAGGAAACAGCAGAGGGAACACCCCCCTATCCACATCGATGGAACAGCAGTGGAGAGGGTAGCAAGTTTTAAGTTCCTCGGCATACACATCACAGACAAACTGAATTGGTCCACTCACACAGACAGCATCGTGAAGAAGGCGCAGCAGCGCCTCTTCAACCTCAGGAGGCTGAAGAAATTCGGCTTGTCACCAAAAGCACTCACAAACTTCTACAGATGCACAATCGAGAGCATCCTGGCGGGCTGTATCACCGCATGGTACGGCAACTGCCCGCCCTCAACCGTAAGGCTCTCCAGAGGGTAGTGAGGTCTGCACAACGCATCACCGGGGGCAAACTACCTGCCCTCCAGGACACCTACACCACCCGATGTTACAGGAAGGCCATAAAGATCATCAAGGACAACAACCACCCGAGCCACTGCCTGTTCACCCCGCTATCATCCAGAAGGCGAGGTCAGTACAGGTGCATCAAAGCTGGGACCGAGAGACTGAAAAACAGCTTCTATCTCAAGGCCATCAGACTGTTAAACAGCCACCACTAACATTGAGTGGCTGCTGCCAACACACTGACACTGACACTGACTCAACTCCAGCCACTTTAATAATGGGAATTGATGGGAAATGATGTAAATATATCACTAGCCACTTTAAACAATGCTACCTTATATAATGTTTACATACCCTACATTATTCATCTCATATGCATACGTATATACTGTACTCTATATCATCGACTGCATCCTTATGTAATACATGTATCACTAGCCACTTTAACTATGCCACTTTGTTTACATACTCATCTCATATGTATATACTGTACTCGATATCAGCTACTGTATCTTGCCTATGCTGCTCTGTACCATCACTCATTCATATATCCTTATGTACACATTCTTTGTCCCCTTACACTGTGTATAAGACAGTAGTTTTGGAATTGTTAGTTAGATTACTTGTTGGTTATTACTGCATTGTCGGAACTAGAAGCACAAGCATTTCGCTACACTCGCATTAACATCTGCTAACCATGTGTATGTGACAAATAAAATTTGATTTGATTTGATTTTGACCCACATCAGCATCACACTCCTTACGGTCAAACTTTGTCCGCGAAGGGGCTAAACCACCGAAGAGCGGATCTACACCATTAGAGCGAGACCAGCTGCGCTTGGCCCGCGACTGGAAAATGCTAGCTGACATTGGCCGGCAACTTGTGTTTCCTCCGGGGATCGCAACCACCACCCTAAGACCTGACATGGTGCTCTGGTCCCGTTCGCTCAATAAGGTCTTCATCATTGAGCTCACAGTACCCTGGGAGGACTCAGTAGATGAGGCTTATGAGCAAAAACATCTGCGCTATGCTGATCTAGCTGCCGAAGCACGGCATCATGGCTGGAACACAGAAGTGCGACCAGTGGAGGTGGGCTGCAGAGGTTTTGTGGCAACATCTACAACCAGACTGCTTAGAGACCT
Organism: Oncorhynchus tshawytscha; assembly: GCF_018296145.1. NCBI lineage: Eukaryota > Metazoa > Chordata > Actinopteri > Salmoniformes > Salmonidae > Oncorhynchus > Oncorhynchus tshawytscha. The sequence continues at coordinate 63,511,345 of NC_056438.1, forward strand.
GGGAATTAAGGGCCAGAGCCAGCGTTCGGCAATCAAAGCTGTATCGGAGGCGGCAGAAGGCAGCAGTCAGTGGCTCTGGATGAAGAGGAAAGACCCCAGCTGGGCCCCGAAGTGAGAGGGCCAGGAGGTATGCGGTCAACAATGCTTGACTCAGGGAGGAGGACGCCCCTGCCATGCATAGTCCCATGGAATGTTGGCTATCAACAACAAGGCAACTCCTATGACTAATTGAGAATGGGACGCAAGCGTAGGATTGATCACCATGTCGCTGGCCGCCTTTGGGGAGGGTGTATAGTGTGAAAGGCCGAAACACCCTAGGAACCAAAGGTACACTACTGACGATGCGCTCCCCAAATTTCACCACGCTCACTGTTCATTAACTCTTGGAAGTGCTTGCACAAAGGATAGTAACATCTCATCCTGTGTTCTTGGAATCTTTGTCACAAGCGCCGAATAAATTGGGTGTCGACTTTACCGTGAAATGCTTGCTTACGAGCCCTTCCCAATCATGCAGAGTTATAAAATAATTATAAAATAAAAAATAGTAACAAGAGAGGAATAAAATACTATATATGAAGCTATATACTGGGAGTACCAGTACCAGATCAATGTGCAGGGGTATGAGGTATTTGAAGTAGGTATGTACACTACTGTTCAAAATTTTGAGGCCACTTAGAAAAGTTCTTGTTTCTGAAAGAAAAGCATATTTTTTTGTCCATTAAAATAACATCAAATTGATCAAAAATACAGTGTAGACATCGTTAATGTTGTAAATGACTATTGTAGCTGGAAACGGCAGATTTTTTTATGGGATATCTACATAGGCCCATTATCAGCAACCATCATTCTTGTGTTCCAATGGCACATTGTGTTAGCTAATCCAAGTTTATCATTTTAAAAGGCTAATTTATCATTATAAAACCCTTTTGCAATTATGTTAGCACATCTGAAAACTGTTGTGGTGATTAAAGAAGCAATAAAACTGGCCTTCTTTAGACTAGTTGAGTACTTGGAGCATGAGCATTTGTGGGTTCGATTACAGGCTGAAAATAGCCAGAAACAAAGAACTTTCTTCTGAAACTCATCATTCTATTCTTGTTCTGAGAAATGAAGGCTATTCCATGTGAGAAATTGCCAAGAAACTGAAGATCTCGTATAACGCTGTGTACTACTCCCTTCACAAAACAGCGCAAACTGTCTCTAACTGAATAGAAAGACGAGTGGGAGGCCCCGGTGCAAAACTGAGTAAGAGGACAAGTACATTAGTGTCTAGTTTGAGAAAGACGCCTCACAAGTCCTCAACTGCCAGCTTCATTAATTATTACCCGCAAAACACCAGTCTCAACATCAACAGTGAAGAGGCGACTCTGGGATGCTGGCCTTCTAGGCAGAGTTGCAAAGAAAAAGCCATCTCCCTGTCCAGTGTCTGTTCTTTTGCCCATCTTAATCTTTTATTTTTATTGGCCAGTTTGAGATATGGCTTTTTCTTTGCAACTCTGCCTGGAAGGCCAGCATCCCGTGGGTCGCCTCTTCAATGTTGACGTTGAAACTGGTGTTTTATGTACTATTTAATGAAGCTGCCAGTTGAGGACTTGTGAGGCGTTACTTTGGACCCTGATCTCTCTTTTAACAAACATATAAAAAATATTTCAAGAGCAGCTTTTTTTTCCATCTTCGTAACATTGCAAAAAAATCGGAAATGTTTTATCACAAAATTATGCAGAAAAACGAATCCATGCGTTTGTCACTTCAAGATTAGACTACTGCAATGCGCTACTCTTTGGCTACCCGGATAAAGCACTAAATAGAACTTCAGCTAGTGCTAAATTCGGCTGCTAGAATCTTGACTAGAACCCCAACATTTTAGGATGTTACTCCAGTGCAAGCCTCTGGCTTCCTGTTAAGGCTAAGGTTGATTTCAAGGTTTTTACTGCTAACCTAAAATGCATTACATGGACTTGTTCATATCTATCTCTCAGATTTGTCCGTACATACCTACACGTCTCTATGGCCACAAGATGCAGCTGTCCTTATTGATCCTTGAATTTCTAAGCAAACAGCTGGAGGTAGGGCTTTCTCTTACAGTCCCATTTTTATGGAATGGTCTGCCGATCCATGTGAGAGACGTACTCAGTCTCAACTTTTAAGTCTTCAGTAAGTCCTATGATTGAGTGTAGTCTGACCCAGGGGTGTGAAGATGAACGGTAAGGCACTGGAGTGATGAACCACTCTTGCTGTCTCTGCCTGCCAGGCTCCCCTCTCTCCACTGGGATTCTCTGTCTTACCCTATTGCTTTTTTCGTTATACCCGGCTTGAGTAGATTGAGTGTGCCCCCTTTTGCTTGAGCGGTGGGGGAGATCTTCGTGGGCTATACTTTGCCTTGTCTCAGGGAAGTAAGTTAGTGGTCTGTTTATCCCTTTGGTGGTGGGGGGACTTTTCTTTGGCAAAGTAGGTGAGGTTATATCCTGCCTGGTTGACCCTGTCTGGGGGATAACTTTGGACAGGGCCAGTGTCCCTAACCCCCCGTCTGTCTCCAGTATCTATTCTGCAATAGTCAAATCAAAATCAAATCAAATTTATTTATATAGCCCTTCGTACATCAGCTGATATCTCAAAGTGTTGTACAGAAACCCAGCCTAAAACCCCAAACAGCAAGCAATGCAGGTGTAGAAGCACGGTGGCTAGGAAAAACTCCCTAGAAAGGCCAAAACCTAGGAAGAAACCTAGAGAGGAACCAGGCTATGTGGGGTGGCCAGTCCTCTTCTGGCTGTGCCGGGTGGAGATTATAACAGAACATGGCCAAGATGTTCAAATGTTCATAAATGACCAGCATGGTCAAATAATAATAATCACAGTAGTTGTCGAGGGTGCAGCAAGACAGCACCTCAGGAGTAAATGTCAGTTGGCTTTTCATAGCCGATCATTAAGAGTATCTCTACCACTCCTGCTGCCTCTAGAGAATTGAAAACAGCAGGTCTGGGACAGGTAGCACGTCCGGTGAACAGGTCAGGATTCCATAGCCGCAGGCAGAACAGTTTAAACTCGAGCAGCAGCACGGCCAGGTGAACTGGGGACATCAAGGAGTCATCATGCCAGGTAGTCCTGAGGCATGGTCCTAGGGCTCAGGTCCTCCGAGAGAGAGAAAGAGAGAGAATTAGAGAGGGCATACTTAAATTCACACAGGTCACTGTATAAGACAGGAGAAGTACTCCAGATAACAAACTGACCCTAGCCCCCCGACACATAAACTACTGCAGCATAAATACTGGAGGCTGAGACAGGAGGGGTCAGGAGACACTGTGGCCCCATCCGATGATACCCCCGGACAATAGTCTATGTGCCATGGGGCTAGGGTCAGTTTGGCCTATCTGGTGTAATTCTCCAGTCTTGCTTCAGGAATACCTGGCCTGACAACTCCTAGTTGTCCCGTTCCCAGTCCACCTGGTAGTACTGCTGATCCAGTTTGTGCTCTTCTGCCTGTGGCTATGGAACCCCAAACTGTTCACTGGTCGTGCTACCTTGTCCCAGACCTGCTGTTTCAACCCACTCTCTCGACCTCTGAATGCTCAGCTATGTAAATCCAAGTGACATTTAATCCTGAGGTGCTGACCTGTTGCACCCTCTATAACTACCATGATTATTATTTGACCCTGCGTCTATGAAGATTTGAACATCTTGAAGAACGATCTGGATTTCTTCCTAGGTTCCTGCCTTTCTAGGGAGTTTTTCATAGCCACCATGCTTCTACATTGCTTGCTCTGTGGGGTTTTAGGCTGGGTTTCTATATAAACACTGACAACTGTTGATGATTGATTGAATGTATTGTGGATTAACTTGCATCTGGTTTTAATCTCTTTATATACTATTTGGAGTTGTACTGTAGTAATTCAATATAATGACACATTCAATTGCTTAAATATGAAAGGATGGAAACCTTTGTTTTTGTCTCTATTTCGGATGAGACTAATTAGCGTGGAACAGCTAAGTATAAAAGCATGCCCCTTACAGCCTCTTTTACAGCTCAATGCTTATGCTGTGTTCATAACCAAGGAAGAAGATGGAAATTACCAGTTGCGATGTCGTAAATACCAATTGGATGCATTCTTGTGCTTTGAAACACAGATTGGCTAATGGCAACAAGCTCCGTCAACCATGAACTAAAAGTACAGCTATCACACTTGTAAACAAATTATATGCAAAAATATATTGATACATTTTTATAAATGATGTTTTGTTACATTTAACTGCCGAAAATACTCTTATCGAGGTCGTTTCTGTAGTAGCTGATGTCAGCATGTGGGAGAAGTCAGCGCTCAGGGATGATAGCAGAGTTTCAAATGAATGCAGCATTACATCAGTTCTGATGAGAGCTTTTGTACCTGAAGGTGTGTCCAGACTGGGTGGTGTCTTTTTGACCATTTTTAGGGCCATGCAGTCTTTTTAATAAATGTTTGGGGTGTGGTCAAATTGATTTAGTGTTTCTTAATTTAAGTTACACAATCATTCAAGATGTTTGTTTGAAAGTTATGCTACTGCAATGTATTTTTTTGTTGCAGTTTATGCAAGGCCTAAGGAACCTGTCCTCCAGTGACCTAAGGTGATTGTTTTTAATTTTGTATACCTATTTCAATTCAATATCTGAGATGTTTGGTTTATTTGTGTACTGGGTCAGTCGATACAAAACATGCATTTAATATCTTTGTAAATATTCTCTGGTTTTTGGAGATCCACCTGCAACTGGACACAGACGTTTAGAAGATACACTTTTTTACCGAATCGAGAACAAAGTAATACCAAGAACAGGTTAGGTGTGAAATTCCTTGCAAGGCTTTCCATTAGCCAATCTGCAACGGGTATGGAGCATCACATATCCTGTTGAATTTATAGCTAGTGAGTTGCCTAACAAGTCAGACTTTTCTTGGTATACAGTCAAACAAAGCCCTACAAAATCATGAACATTTTCCTTACAAGCTAGAATGTTGAATACAATTTTATTTGAATTTACTCTACTGGTTGTTTGCGGTTGGTCCTTCAGCTCCTCGAAATGAGACAAAAATAGCCACAGGACAGTATTGTTTACCTGACTTTTTATAGTGCCTGTACTGAAGTTAACATTTCTATCACCTGTCACATGCGCAAAAACATGTTAGCCTTTTAGTATGCATGCATCGTGTGCATGTACTTCCGTCTTGCACGTGCCTTCGGTCATGAACACATTGTAATGAATAAGTGTAACGGTTTTCTAGGTGTGAAGGAGAGTCGGACCAAAATGCAGCGTGTATATTGCGATCCATAATTTAATAAACGTAACACGAATCTAAATACAAACACTACAAAAACGTAACAAAAACCGAAACAGCCTATACTTGTGTAAACTAACACATCGACAGGAACAAGGACACTAAGGACAATCACCCACAAAACCCAACACAAAACAGGCTACCTAAATATGGTTCCCAATCAGAGACAATGACTAACACCTGCCTCTGATTGAGAACCATATCAGGCCAAACATAGAAATAGACAAACCAGACACACAACATAGAATGCCCACCCAGCTCACGTCCTAACCAACACTAAAATAAGGAAAACACATATGAACGATGGTCAGAACGTGACAATAAGATGGTAGACAGAGAGCTGGTTTCAAGCGCAGGGCGCAGCAGGTGTTTATTTATAAAGGACCACAGGAGGAGGCAGGTAGCTGGGTCCAGGGGCAGGCAGAAGTTCATACACAGGTGTCCAAAAAGGCAACAGTACAGGAAGGGAGAAGGCTAATGACATAGTCCAGGAGATCAGGCAAGAGTTTGAGGGGAGGGAACCCAGCGTGCCAAATAGAAATGTGTATAAAAACAAACAATACCTCACAATGATGGGGGTGCAAAGAACTGAACTAAATAGTGTGTGTAAATGGCATACAGGTGATCAGAATTCAGGTGATTGGGATCTGGAGAGTGAGCTGCATTCAGGGGATCTACGTGTTTGAGAGTGTGAGTTGGAAGCAGACGTTACACACATCTTGATTGCCACACGCATAGACCCATGTTTTTAACTTGGTTTAATAATACTTTCCTGTGGATATTTTGTCTCAAATTTCGACCAACTGAAGGACCAACCCCACGGACAATCGGCAGAGTAAGTTCAAATATAATTTTATTCAACATTCGTGACAGACAAGGGACGTTTTTATTTTTTTTCTATGTAAATGTGCTAGGTGTTGCCTACACGATTGAAGGCATCTCCACACTTCGTGACTATGCTGTGATTAAACCCTCCAGCAGAAGTAGAACTGAGAACATCTTGAGTAGCCTACGCCACTCCTGCTTGTCCACGGTTTATACAGTTACCTATTCACTACAAGCAAACTTAAACCCCAATCCTTTAATAAACGTTGCTTGTTCTTTTATATCTACTTCACTGTTTCCCTATAAATGGGCATAGAACCTGGGGTTAGTAATAATAAATGTCACAATATTGAATCAGTTACACAATAGTAATCTATTGTAGGCTAAGCAATATTTATTCTACAATAGCTTCAACGAATCCGTGTGTGGACTGGTCCACTCTCGTCTCTCTCTAACTTTTAGATTTAAAAAAAATCCAAACTGTCCTTTTATAGGTCAGAATGTTGAATAAACTTCATTTGAACTTTACCTGTTGTCCACTGATTTTGTCCTTATCCTGGTGGAAATTTTAGAAAAATATTCACAGGGAAGTTTTATTAAACCAACTTCAAAACGCGTGTCTCTGTGTGTGGCCATCACGATTTGTTTGCTCATCACCTAAGGCATGTGCACAAGATTGAACAAAAATATAAATGCAACAAATGAAAAGATTTTACGGAGTTACAGTTCATAGAAGGAAATCAGTCAATTGAAATAAATTCATTCGGCCCTAATCTGTTGATTTCACATGACTGGGAAGGGGCGTAGCCATGGGTGGGCCTGGGAGGACATAGGCCCACCCACTTGGGAGCCAGGTCCACTGACTGGGAAACCAGGCCCAGCCAATCAGAATGAGTTTTTCCTCACAAAAGGACTTTATTACAGACAGAAATACTCCTCAGCACCCCTCATTAGACGATCCTGCAGGTGAAGAAGCGGTCCTGGGCTAGCGTGTTTACAGGTGGTCTTCTAGTGTGAGGCCGGTTGGCTGTACTACCAAATTCTTTAAAATGAAATTGGAGGAGTCTTATGGTAGAGAAACTAACATTAAATTATTTGGCAACAGCTCGGTTGGACATTCCTGCAGACAGCATGCCAAATGCACACTCCCTCAACTTGAGACATCTGTGGCATTGGGTTGTGTGACAAAACTGCACATTTTAGAGTGGCCTTTTATAGTCCCCAGAACAAGGTGCACCTCTGTAATGATCATGCTGTTTAATCAGCTCCTTGATATGCTACACCTGTTAGGTGGATGGATTATCATTTCTGGAATCTTTTATTTCAGCTCTTGAAAAATGGGAGCAACACATGTTGCGTTTATATTTTTGTTCAGTATACATGCACGCGATGCATGCATACTAACCAAATTCTTGTAGGAGTTTACATGGTTTTGCGCATTAGCCAGGTGATTTACTGAGGCACTAAAAAGATGGATAACTAATATTTCCTGTGTATATTTTGTCACTGCTTTGTCTTTATTCAATATTCTGGCTTGTAAGCAATCTTTCCAAGTCTTTGCAATGCTTTATTTCAGACAATTTATCAGGAAGCTGGTATCACTGTCTGATTTACATTACATTACCAAAAGTATGTAGACACCTGCTCGTCGAACATCTCATTCCAAAATCGTGGGCAATAATATGGAGTTGGAAGCACAGAATCATCTAGAATGTCATTGTATGCTGCAGTGTTAAGATTTCCCTTTACTGGAACTAAGGGGCCTAGCCCAAACCATGAAAAACAACCCCAGACCATTATTCCTCCTCAACCAAACTATACAAGTGGCACTATGTATTCAGACAGGTAGCGTTCTCCTGGCATCCACCAAACCCAGATTTGTCAGTCGGACTGCCAGATAGTGAAGTGTGATTCATCACTAGAGAAAGCGTTTCCAATGCTCCAATGGCGCCAAGCTTTACATTACTCTAGCTGGCGCTTGCCATTGCGCGTGGTGAACATAGACTGCTGTTTGCGGCTGCTCAGCCATGGAAACGGATTTCAGGAAGCTCCTGTTGAACAGTTCTTGTGGTGACGTTTGGAACTCGCAGTTTGGAACTCGGTAGTGAGTGTTGCAACCGAGGACAGACCATTTTTAGGTGCTACATGCTTCAGCACTCGGTGGTCCCGTTCTGTGCTGTGTTGCCTACCATTTCACGGCTGAACCGTTGTTGCTTCATGACATTCCACTTCAAAATAACAGTACTTACAGTTGACCAGGACGAACTGACTTGTTGGAAAGGTGGCATCCTATGACGGTGCCCCATTGAAAGTCACTGAGCTCTTCAGTAAGACCATTCTACTGCCAATGTTTTTGTTTATGGAGATTACATGGCTGTGTGCTCAATTCTATACACCTGTCAGAAACGGGTGTGGCTGAAATAGCAGAATCCACTAATTTGAAGGGGTGTCTATATATATATATATATATATATATATACAGTGCCTTGCGAAAGTATTCGGCCCCCTTGAACTTTGCGACCTTTTGCTACATTTCAACCTTCAAACATAAATATATAAAACTGTATTTTTTTGTGAAGAATCAACAACAAGTGGGACACAATCATGAAGTGGAACGACATTTATTGGATATTTCAAACTTTTTTAACAAATCAAAAACTGAAAAATTGGGCGTGCAAAATTATTCAGCCCCCTTAATTTAATACTTTGTAGCGCCACCTTTTGCTGCGATTACAACTGTAAGTCCCTTGGGGTATGTCTATCAGTTTTGCACATCGAGAGACTGAATTTTTTCCCCATTCCTCCTTGCAAAACAGCTCGAGCTCAGTGAGGTTGGATGGAGAGCATTTGTGAACAGCAGTTTTCAGTTCTTTCCACAGCTTCTCAATTGGATTCAGGTCTGGACTTTGACTTGGCCATTCTAACACCTGGATATGTTTATTTTTGAACCATTCCATTGTAGATTTTGCTTTATGTTTTGGATCATTGTCTTGTTGGAAGACAAATCTCCGTCCCAGTCTCAGGTCTTTTGCAGACTCCATCAGGTGTTCTTCCAGAATGGTCCTGTATTTGGCTCCATCCATCTTCCCATCAATTTTAACCATCTTCCCTGTCCCTGCTGAAGAAAAGCAGGCCCAAACCATGATGCTGCCACCACCATGTTTGACAGTGGGGATGGTGTGTTCAGGGTGATGAGCGATGTTGCTTTTACGCCAAACATAACGTTTTGCATTGTTGCCAAAAAGTTCAATTTTGGTTTCATCTGACCAGAGCACCTTCTTCCACATGTTTGGTGTGTCTCCCAGGTGGCTTGTGGCAAACTTTAAACAACACTTTTTATGGATATCTTTAAGAAATGGCTTTCTTCTTGCCACTCTTCCATAAAGGCCAGATTTGTGCAATATACGACTGATTGTTGTCCTATGGACAGAGTCTCCCACCTCAGCTGTAGATCTCTGCAGTTCATCCAGAGTGATCATGGGCCTCTTGGCTGCATCTCTGATCAGTCTTCTCCTTGTATGAGCTGAAAGTTTAGAGGGACGGCCAGGTCTTGGTAGATTTGCAGTGGTCTGATACTCCTTCCATTTCAATATTATCGCTTGCACAGTGCTCCTTGGGATGTTTAAAGCTTGGGAAATCTTTTTGTATCCAAATCCGGCTTTAAACTTCTTCACAACAGTATCTCGGACCTGCCTGGTGTGTTCCTTGTTCTTCATGATGCTCTCTGCGCTTTTAACGGACCTCTGAGACTATCACAGTGCAGGTGCATTTATACGGAGACTTGATTACACACAGGTGGATTGTATTTATCATCATTAGTCATTTAGGTCAACATTGGATCATTCAGAGATCCTCACTGAACTTCTGGAGAGAGTTTGCTGCACTGAAAGTAAAGGGGCTGAATAATTTTGCACTCCCAATTTTTCAGTTTTTGATTTGTTAAAAAGTTTGAAATATCCAATAAATGTCGTTCCACTTCATGATTGTGTCCCACTTGTTGTTGATTCTTCACAAAAAAATACAGTTTTATATCTTTGTTTGAAGCCTGAAATGTGGCAAAAGGTCGCAAAGTTCAAGGGGGCCGAATACTTTCGCAAGGCACTGTGTATGTATGTATGTATGTATGTAATGTATGTAATGTATGTATGTATGTATGTATGTATGTATGTATGTATGTATGTATGTATGTATGTATGTATGTATGTATGTATGTATGTATGTAGTTTATTAGACCAATTCTACAATAGCTTCTCAGAGCTTGGTGTAATTTTCAGAATATCCAGCAGATATATCAAAACATTTACACCAAAAAATACTGTTAATTATATTTTACCCATGTATGTAATTACAAGATGTTCGAACCAAAATATTGGACCCTGGTCTATGTATGTTGCACCATCGCCTCATGCAAATTCATAGAAGTCAGTTGGGAACTTCTCCCCACCCATTCTATTCCATTCAACTGTGGTACAATATGGTGCTCCTTGAGGCTTTATGGGTGTAGACCGAAATTAGAGTTCCCCACTGAATCAATAAAAGGTTGCAATTCATACTCCATATGAATGGCTGGGAGACCGGAGAACATTAAACATTTAACACCCAAGTTTGGAAGATCTTTTAAACAGCGACTAAAGTAATCTTGAAGATGAAGAATTAGTCTCCATTCCTACAGGGAGAACAATGAAGATCAATCATTCAGGGAGATTTCATATGTATTGCCCCTCCAGGCTTTCTGTTCTGCTCCCATGAACCCTTGCTCAGTTGTGTGAAGTACTTAAGTAAAAATACTTTAAAGTACTACTTAAGTAGTGTTTGGTGTATCTGAAAATTACTATTTATTTTTTCACAACTTTTACTTTTACTTCACTACATTCCTAAAGAAAATAATGTACCTTTTACTCTATACATTTATCCTGACGCCCAAAATAACTTGAATGCTTAGCTTAATTATGGTTAATGTAAGCAATTTGAAAGGATTTGACTTTTTACCCTTTTTTCGTGATATCCAATTGGTAGTTACAGTCTTCACTGCAACTCCCCGACTCTGCTGAAGCGAAGTTCGAGAGCTTCTTGACACACTGTTCGCTTAACCCAAAAGCCAGCAGCACCAATGTGTCGGAGGAAACACCATCCAGCTGACGACCGTAGTCAGCTTGCAGGCGCCCGGCCCGCCACAAGGAGTCACTAGAGTATGATGGGACAAGGAAACTCCAGCCAGCCAAACCCTCCCCTAACCTGGATGACGCTGGGCCAATTATGGCGGACTTATGGGTCTCCCGGTCACAGCCAGCTGTGACACAGCCTGGGATCGAACTCGGGTCTGTAGTGACGCCTCAAGCACTGCGATGCAGTGCTTTAGACCGCTGCGCTATTCAGGAGGCCCTTTCTTTTCATACTTCAATATATTTAAAACAAAATACTTTTAGACTTACTCAAGTAGTATTTTAATGGGTGACTTTTACTTGAGTAACTTTCTATTAAGGTATCTTAACTTTTACTCAAGTATGACAATTGTGTACTTTTTCCACACTTTGCTGATGATCCTGTATTCACGTCAACTCAGTGTCCTGGAGCATGCTTCCATAGGCTCCCCGCAGCACTGGGAGGAAGAGGAAGAAGCAATCAGTGGAGTAGAGAGACACTTCATCTACTGAGGCCATAAAGACCATTAAGACCAAGGTAGGTGAAATTGGAAACAAACTCCATCTATAAATATTAAAATGTACTGTGTGTGTGCATGTGTGTTTGTTTACTGCTGTGAAAATGCCAAGCACATACCAACACAAAACGCTTAACACTGGCTTAACCATAGGATTCTGAGAGTAATTTTCAGCAAAATCTCTTAATACGTGGCCTAAATATAAAATTGGAGATAATGGAATATGATGCATTGCAATATGCATACATAGCATTCATAGACACCATGTTACCAGATCACGCCCCAATCAGAGAGCGGGTGGTGGAAGGAAGGAAGTTTGGACTGTTGTTATCCTGAAAGCTGGTTATGGTTGTTGGCCAACACCAGAAAGGAAAACCCTGCAGACTGTGTACTCATCCCTCATTTGTTGGAATAGATCACGCTCCATAATAGTGGTGCCAATAAAGCCATCTGTCCTCAGGCTATAAATGGGTACAAAAGGAAAGGGCTGCATGGTTTATGTGTGATATGTACAGAAACATGCTGATTAGGGATGTGCCGATTAACAGATAAATCTTAATCAGGCATGTCAGTTTATAGATCAGATGCACTGCATAATGTTTTATTTCACTTTTGAGAGTATTTTGCTTGAATATGGGGTTAAACATTATTATTTAAAAAATCTGTATATATACACTCATATGCTCTACAATTAAGGAATCCCCTTCTCTTCCATCCTCATAACAAATGTACCTCAGAACCAGTCAGATCAGAAATACTGACAACACTATGGTTTCCCAATCATGGCTCGTGAGCATAATGATGAGTTTGGATAAGAATGTGGTTGAGAGTGTTCCAGATTTGGCCACCAGATGGGGGCAGAAGGCAGTGAATACCACACAGTTTGGCTCTTCTTTTGGCTCTCCTATGGCTATAATGGGTTTTTACATACTTTTCCATTGATATATTGTAAAAATGTGCATGCCTCTTATCCTCATACTCAAACCTTTAGCTGTAATTAGCATGATGGTTTGCACCATCATGCTTAGAAACCAGGTCTCCTAACAAAAATCAATAATGAATGTGAATTTATACACACTTTAACCTAAAATCTTAAGGGTCCAATGCAGCCATTTTTATCAAATAATTTCTGGGTAAAATTAAGTACCTTACTGTGATTGTTTCCAAATAAAATGAGCAAAAGTAAACAAAAATTGCTTAAAGGCGAATACACATTTCTAAAGCAAGAATGTTACAAGGACTGTCTGGAAGTGTGAGTGGGGAGGTGGGGAGGGGAGTGGGGTGGGGAGGGGAGTGGGGTGGGGAGGGGAAAACTGAAAATTAGAGCGGTTTGGAATGGTCTTTCTTATTGGTCTATTGACTAATTTACCACCTGTTGATGTCACCAGGCAGGGAAAAACACCATCCAACCAAAATAGGCAGGTACTTTTTAATTTGTAAGAGCTGTTTGAAAAGATGATCTACATTCTCTAACACATTTGTTTTGACTGCACTGGGCCTTTAACTATGCTTTCATTGTAAGCATAATCATTTTAGTATTCCAGGAAACCTGGTATCTGGGTTTGATTGAATAGCCTATGGTCCAGTCAGAGGGCCTCTATCTAAATGTTTTTATAAACAATGGAATTCAGAGACATTTCTCCAAACCACAGCTCTTTTTATTTTAGTACAGCTGGTGATGGAAAATGCTGAGAAGCAAGAGTGCAATGTTCTTAAATAAAATGAGAGAATAATGTTAATTTGCATAATCTGAAAGTCCTTCTGTGTAATCAGTGGCTGCATCATCAGCATTATTCTGTAATGGATGAATATTGAACTCAGGGATTTGAGCTCTGCAGAAATGAGGATCTCAAATTACATCTAGACTGATTGTTTTTCGTCTACTTATTGGATGTAAACTAAATGTGTTGTACCAGGATGAGTAGTCAAATCACTGTACTGTATATATTGTACAATACACTGCACTTTAGCAATAAAATGTTGTGCTTTTGTGATAGCTACTGCACCAGTCAAAAGTTTGGACACACCTACTCATTCAAGGGTTTTTATTTACTTTTACTATTTTCTACATTGCAGAATAATAGTGAAGACAAACTATGAAATACCACATATGGAATAATATAGTAACCAAAAAAGTGTTAAACAAGTCAATATATTTGAGATTCTTCAAAGTAGCCACCCTTTGCCTTGATGACATCTTTGCATACTTTGGCATTCTCTCGACCAGCTTCATGAGGTAGTTACCTGGAAGGCATTTCAATTAACAGGTGTGCCTTGTTAAGTTAGTTTGTGGAATTTCTTTCCTTCTTAATGCGTATGAGCCAATCAGTTGTGTTGTGACAAGGTAGGGGTGGTATACCGAAGATAGCCCTGTGTGGTACAAGACCAAGTCCATATTATGGCAAGAACAGCTCAAATAAGCAAAGAGAAACAACAGTTTATCATTACATTAAGACATGAAGGTCAGTCAATATGGAACATTTCAAGTACTTTGAAAGTTTCTTCAAGTGCAGTCGCAAAAACCATCAAGCACTATGATGAAACTGGCTCTTATGAGGATCGCCACAGGAAAGGACGACCCAGAGTTACCTCTACTGCAGAGGATAAGTTCATTAGAGTTACCAGCCTCAGAAATTGCAGCCCATAAAAATGCTTCACAGAGTTCAAGTAACAGACACATCTCGACATCAACTGTTCAGAGGAGAATGCGTGAATCAGGCCTTCATGGTCAAATTTCTGCAAAGAAACCACTACTAAAGAACACCAATAATAAGAAGTGACTTGCTTGGGCCAAGAAAAACGAGCAATGGACATTTTGGACATTTTTGGTTCCAACCGCCGTGTCTTTGTGAGAGTAGGTGAACGGATGATCTCCGCATGTGTGGTTCCCACCGTGATGCATGGAGGAGGAGGTGTGATGGTGTGGGGGTGCTTTGTTGGTGACACTGTCTGTTGGTAACACTGTCTGTTAGAATTCGAGGCACACTTAACAGGCATGGCTACCACAGCATTCTGCAGCAATTATGCCATCCCATCTGGTTTGCACTTATTCCCACTATCATTTGTTTTTCAACAGGACAATGACCCAACGCACCTCCAGGTTATGTAAGGGCTATTTGACCAAGAAGGAGCGTGATGGAATGCTGCATCAGATGACCCGGCATCCACAATCACCCGACCTCAACCCAATTGAGATGGTTTGGGATGAGTTGGACCGCAGACTGAAGGAAAAGCAGCCAACAGGTGCTCAGCATATGTGGGAACTCCTTCAAGGCTGTTGGAGAAGCATTCCTCATGAAGCTGGTTGAGAGATTGCCAAGAGTGTGCTAAGCTGTCATCAAGGCAAAGGGTGGCTACTTTGAAGACTCTAAAACATATTTTATGATTCTTTGGTTGGCAAGAAGTTTTTTTTTTATTATTAAGGGTTTTTCATACCCTTCTGCAAATAACCCTTTTAGAATTATTTTTTTCTGAGTGTAGGATAGCCTACCAATATATATTAGAGGGGCATATGGACATTCTATAGATATAGGTACCATTTACTACAAATCAGTCCTTTTTTAATAGCTCTTTCTATTCTGTTTCTAAAGGCAAGAATGTACTTCTCTTGGGGATAGAAGTGAAAAAGTTGCCTTGATCATCTGAATGCTCAGTTTTACATTGTGCCATTGAAATTCACTCTTGAGGCAATGCAACATTTATAAAACACCCGGCTCAAATTTGTATTCTTAAGAGTGGCAAGCCCAGATGAAATACCAATGTTTCAGTACACATTATTCACTATTAATGTACAGTACATTCGGAAAGTATTCAGACCCCTTCCCTTTTTCCACATTTTGTTATATTACAGCTTTATTCTAAAATTGATAAAATAAAATAAAAAATATTGCATAATGACAAAGCAAAAACAGGGTTTTAGAAATGTTTTCAAATAAAAATCTGAAATACTTTATTTACCTAACTATTCAGACCCTTTGCTATAAGATTTGAAATTGAGCTCATGTGCATCCTGTTTCCATTGATCATCCTTGATGTTTCTACAACTTCATTGGAGTCCACCTGTGGTAAATTCAATTGATTGAACATGATTTGGAAAGGCACACACCTGTCTATATAAGGTCCCACTGTTGACAGTGCATGTCAGAGCAAAAACTAAACCATGAGGTTGAAGGAATTGTCTGTAGAGCTCCAAGACAGAATTGTGTCAAGGCACAGATCTGGGGAAGGGTACCAAAAAATGTCTGCAGCATTGAAGGTCCCCAAGAACACAGTGGCCTCCATCAGTCTTAAATGGAACCACCAAACTCTTCCTAGAGCTGGCCGCTGAGCAATCGGGGGAGAAGGGCCTTGGTCAAGGAGGTGACCAAGAACCTGATGGTCACTCTGATTGAGCTCTGGAGTTCCTCTGTGGAGATGCGAGAACCTTCCAGAAGGACAACCATCTCTGCAGCACTCTACCAATCAGGCCTTTATGGTAGAGTGGCCAGACGGAAGCCACTCCTCAGTAAAAGGCACATGACAGCCCGCTTGGAGTTTCCCAAAAGGCACCTAAAGGACTCTGACAATGAGAAACAATGTTCTCTGGTCTGATGAAACCAAGATTGAACACTTTGGCCTGAATGCCAAGCTTCACGTCTGGAGGAAACCTGGCACCATCCCTATGGTGAAGCATGGTGGTGGCAGCATCATGTTCAGGACCTCAGACTGGGTCAAAGGTTCACCTTCCAACAGGACAATGACCCTAAGCACACAGCCAAGACAACGCATGAGTGGCTTCTGGACAAGTCTCTGAATCCCCTTGAGTGGCCCAGCCAGAGCCCGGACTTTAACCTGATTGAACATCTCTGGAGAGACCTTTAAAATAGCTGTGAAGCAATGCTCCCCATCCAACCTGACAGAGCTTGAGAGGATCTGCAGAGAAGAATGGGAGAAACTCCCCAAATACAGGTGTGCCAAGCTTGTAGCATCATACCCAAACGTTTTTCAACAAAGTACTGAGTAAAAGGTCTGAATACTTATGTAAATATTTCTGTCGTTTTTTTGCAAAATTTTCAGAAAACCTGTTTTTGCTTTGTCATTATGGGGTATTGTCATTATGGGGCTCCATAGTGGTGCAGCGGTCTAAGGCACTACATCTCAGTACAAGAGGTGTCACTGCAGTCTCTGGTTCAGGCTGAATCCAGGCTGCATCACATCCGGCTGTGATTGAGAGTCAAATAAGGCGGTGCACATTTGGCCCAGCGTAGACCGGTTTAGGCTGGGGTAGCCTGTCATTGTAAATAAGAATGTGTTCTTAAATGACTTACCTAGTTTAAAATTATTATTATTATTTTTAAAAAATCTGTAGATTGATGAAGGTAAAAAAATTATTTAATACATTTTAGAATAAGGCTTTCATGTAACAAAATGTGGAAAAATTCAAGGGGTCTGAATCCTTTCGTGTATATACTGCATGCAGACTATTTCATTCCTGTATTGTAATCTACCAGAGGGGTAGACGCATTATTTCATTACATAACATTTTATGAATCTCATCTAATGAAACTATGTTGAAACTGGGACTGCGATGACGGCAATGTAGCAACATTCTCTATACCATTGTGTTGTGACTAGTAATTTCAGCGTTACTAATGACAAGTATAACCCAGAAGGATGAGCCTATGTACTTTATTTGCAGAAAAGGTTTTCCATCAGAGCTCATTCTACAAAACATGCAATGTGATGCTGAATACAAATTTCTCTGTTTTCCCACAAGGGGTTATTTTAGTGTTTGTCTGGAATCTCCTCTAGTCACATTAGTCTGAATTATTTTGTATCCAGACTCTCACACCACACCACTGCAGAATGGCTGTTGTTCAGCCAGACCAGTAGATGGCTTCTTCTCTTCACTTGGAGTACCTTCTAATTAAGGATAACTAATGCCTCACTATCCTACCATGGTGATGGCTTATCTTTGGTTATGTTGAGAAATGCATTACATTTATGTTGCTTGTTTGAGAAGTGATATTTACATTTCATTGATGCATTCAGAAGTTATGTCTTCTACATAATATTCATGTCTATTTGAAGATCGGCCATGATGTATTTTGAAAGGCTACTTTTCAACCTAATTGGCTGAATGGTGCTCTGTAGGCTTTTTAACTCAAACACTGCACACATTTCCTTATAGAAGGAAAATAATCAGAGGAAGGGGTCCCCCTCAGAGAATAGTCTGAATTCAATGTATGAAAGCAGAAATTGGCTAAATGTCACATTCGGTTGTATATTGTATAGGTGAAAATAGTGTTGATTGTTTGGTATAAAGCTGAAAAGATTTCCCTGAAGGTATTGTGACATGATGAAGGACGTTGAAGAGACACATATATAATAGCTCCCCCCTCAATGTAGCTTTTTAGGTAAACCATAAGAGAGGACACACCAGAGCGATAGGGGTAAAAGGGAATACATCAATAAAGTAACCTACATAAAACGTATCTGAGTAATTATTTTCTCTTATCATCCAAATGATTTGGTTGCATAACTGTCAGATAGGCTAGGTTATTCAAATGATGAGCACTGCTTTATTCTTCCTCCACATAATCATCCAATCGAATTACTCCCTCCCCCACCTCAAGTACATTTACGTGATATGTGACGTTACAAAATGCGGAGGAGGGCGCTGGGCAGGGACCACTTGGACCAAAGAGGAATCAACGCAGAAACAACACATTTAGTCGGTAGTGGACCCGGGCGCCTTGCCGAAGCCGAGCCCATTGTATGCTTTTGACAGAGCAGCCAAAGAAAACCGTTCGATTAATTAAACCATTAAAAGGGACCGAATAGCCCAGAAAAGGAGTGTCTAGTGGTAGGCATTGCGGTTTGTGATCTCCGGAAAAGGGCAGGACACGGCCAAAGCGAAAGCGCCCAGTAGCCTATAGCTTATAACGGAAAATGAACCACATTCAAGTTTTGATAGTATGAATAAGAACCGCGTTTTGTTGCAATTGGTGACCAACTATTGATGCGTCTGTGCAATCTCGTGTTCAGACAACTTGCTAGTTCCCGCGGAATTTTTTTGATCACATCGTTTTTAACTCCTAGAATAGGGGTCTATTCATTTGTTTTCCTATTGTAAAGACTTACTTGTTCAAACCAAGATGAATTTCCAATCGGGGTCGGTGTCCGGTATCGCGCAGCAGTCTCAACCAGCCATGCCCACCCCAGGCACGGTCCCAGCGCCCGTTCCTGTACCAGTACCCCAGTCCATCCCGTCCCAGTTCGGATCAGGATCATCCGGAGGCTCCGGGCAGGGTCAGTTCGGTTCGGGGACAGTATCAGGACAGGCTTCCCAGGCCGGCCAACAAGGCAACCAGCAGTTTGTTTTGTCCAACTCGGCAGCCATCCGGGCTGAGATCCATCGGTTCGAATCGGTCCACCCGAACATTTACTCAATCTACGACCTGATCGAACGCATCGATGACATGGCCCTGCAGAACCAGATCCGAGAACATGTGATCTCTATTGAAGGTGAGTAGGAGGGATAAAAAACTAGTGTGGTTCTCAGCAATTGTCACAAGTAGGCAACTTGCAATGTAACCTCCAAGTCGTCCATCTCCTCTGATGGGCAATGGCAACATGGTCTCCATGGAGGTAGTCTTCAGCTCATTGTTTGGTGACAACAATCTCACTTTCTGTGAGGCTCAGTGCAGGAACGTCCTAGGATGAGTTTAGGAAATAACATTGTAAATGCAAACATTCATTATGCAAGGGCTAGCCTACTGTAATCTATGATAAAGGCAGATAAATGAATATTCCATATGCCTGAATGTTCTGATGTCATGGGAGGAGAATAGAAAACCCTTGCTCAGTGCTCCTGTGTTGAACCACCATTTCTTTGTGTGTTTCTGATTTTATTGCTTCTTATATTGGCACATCATAGAATATGCCCTACTAGTAGTGCTTATGACACAGTAGGCCTTCACAGGGAAATGTACTTCACAGCTGAATAACAACAAAAACAAGCATTGATTTGCTGTACATTGCAATCTGAGTTCAGTAGCCTACAGATTTGCATAAAGACGCCTCACTGCACCACACATTATTTCTCTCAAATACCAAGCAGTATCCCATATAACCTAACAGTAAGAACACCTATTTCTTAAAAGATGCCACTCAAACTGTACTCTGCATCACCTGTGACATAGTGGTTTAGATTCTGTACATCACACTTTAAGCTCTGGCGAGACACCTAGATCTAATGCACGTTTCCACCACCACTATCCATTTCCAAAGGTTTAAATTCGGCTCATTGACTTAAATCCTCATTTGGATTTAGAGATGAATTCTCACACTCGTGTTTAAGGATTTAAGATAAAGAGCTGGTCTTTGTGGCGGGAAGTCTTGTGCTAACATCAAGTGTTTACCAATGTATTTTGTTACTTACATAGGAGACTGAAAGGAAAAGTAGCCAGAGTTCAAAGCAGAGGGGGGTGGTAGTACCTGTAACATGAGCCATTATCTAGTGAAATGACCCACACAGGTTGTTGTCATAAGAGGAACTGTGAACAAACCTAAGATGTAGGTCTATTGTGTGACCATGTGAAAGCCAG
Organism: Oncorhynchus tshawytscha; assembly: GCF_018296145.1. Classification (NCBI taxonomy): domain Eukaryota; kingdom Metazoa; phylum Chordata; class Actinopteri; order Salmoniformes; family Salmonidae; genus Oncorhynchus; species Oncorhynchus tshawytscha. The sequence goes on from NC_056438.1 coordinate 63,531,717, forward strand.
GGGTTCACTTCCACCAACAGTGAATTCTCATGTCTCAGACAGTGTAACAGTACATTTAAAAAAAATCAAACTAGGCAAGTCGGTTAAGAACAAATTCTTATTTACAATGACCACCAAACCCGGACGACGCTGAGTCCTATGGGACTCTCTTTTTTAAATTTTATTATATATATTTTTATTTTACCCCCTTTTTCTCCCCAATTTTTGTGGTATCCAATTGTTAGTAATTACTATCTTGTCTCATCACTACAACTCCCGTACGGGATCGGGAGAGACGAAGGTCGAAAGCCATGCGTCCTCCGAAACACAACCCAACCAAGCTGCACTGCTTCTTAACACAGCGCGCCTCCAACCCGGAAGCTAGCCGCACCAATGTGTCGGAGGAAACACTGTGCACCTGGCAACCTTGGTTAGCGCACACTACGCTCGGCCCGCCACAGGAGTCTCTGGTGCGCGATGAGACAAGGATATCCCTACCGGCCAAACCCTCCCTAACCCGGACGACGCTAGGCCAATTGTGCGTTGCCCCACGGACCTCCCGGTCACGGCCAGCTGCGACAGAGCCTGGGTGCGAACCCAGAGTCTCTGGTGGCACAGCTAGCGCTGCGATGCAGTGCCCTAGACCAGTGCAGTGCCCTATTTACAATGACCACCAAACCCCTACGATGCTGTGCCAATTGTGTGCCGCCCTATGGGACTCTCAATCACGGCCGGATGTGATACAGCCTGGATTCGAACCAGGGACTGTAGTGATATGCAGACCGCTGCGCCACTCGGGAGCTCTAACATAATAAATGCATTGGAGCAACACTGTTATTATAAACGTATCAACAGAGCAGCAAGGGAACAGGTAGAATAGGTTGGGTTGTCTAACCTACACAGAAATCAATATCTGTACTATTATGCTGACTTGCTAGAATGATGCATACTGTATATTGAGTATACAAAACATTAAGAACAGCTGCTCTTTCCATGAGACTGACCAGGTGAAAGCTGTGATCCCTTATTGATGTCACTTGTTAAAGCCACTAAGAGACCGGTTAAATAATCATTTTTAAGCCTCAAGACAATTGAGACATGGATTGTGAAGGTGTGCCATTCAGAGGGTGATTGGGCAAGACAAAAAATGTGTCTTTGAATGGGGCATGGTGGTACGTGATCGACACACCGGTTTGTGTCAAGCACTGCAACGCTGTTGAGTTTTTCACGTTCAACAGTATCCTGTGTGTATCAAGAAAGGTCCACCACCCAAAGGACATCCAGCCAAGTTGACACAACTGTAGGAAGCGTTGGCGTCAACATGGGCCAGCATCCCTGTGGAACGCGTTGGACACCGTGTGTGTGTAACTCAATATTAGGAAGGTGTTCCTTTGTACACCCAGTGTATTTGCAGTTGTATGGGTTTGATAACTATTGAGTAGAGGTGCAGTTAACATAATTAAATATTAGATTAGGTACTCTGTGTGTTCTCACCAACTGGAACTGTGTTTCCATCAGATTTAACCTCCAAGTTACTTCACTATGCCGTCTTTAAATGGCAGACAATGACCTCACTTTTTCTCAAGGCGTGTTTTAAGAGATTCTGAGAAACTTCTTCTTAGTAGCAGCTCTACTCAGGCGTGAGCCATTAGTGCTGAATGAGATATGTTCCCTTGGTGTGGGTACGTGATGATGTCTATGACCTGTGCCTTGTACCATCATAACATTCACTGTGGTTGACACAGCAGTGTTGTTTCAGCGACTGGGGTTGATCCTGTAGTACTTGTTATGGATGTGTTAAGATAAGTCTCCTTTTAGGCTTTGAGGAATAGCACCGACTTGTTCTGATGCAAATGATTGCATCATTTTGTCAATGAATGCGAGGCTTTATGCAATGGCTGAATATGGAAACACTAGAGCCTTTTATGTTGCCCTCTTAAAAAATGCAGAATATTTGTTTTAATGAGGATGAGCAGTTTTCTGGTTCACTGCCAGATCAGAGTGTGTGACACAAATGAGGAAAAAACATTTCCCCTTTTTAAAATCCAATCATTTTAGATTGTTCAATTGTACAAAAATATAATTAGTCTGAAATGAAAGACAGTCATTTTTTCCCCCAGGCAAGGCAAGTTATGTATTTGTTTTAGTGTACCTTATGACCAAGTCCAATGCCCCAAAACAATGAACATCTATTTGTATTTTTCTCAGCAAGCTCCCCATTTTTAGATGCATTCATATTTGACATACTGTGTCTATTAGCTCTCTTATTAATGTCCCCATTGCAGAAAGCCAGAAGAGCTGCAACAGGAGACATTAGTGTAGTCGACTAGACTTCACCTGTACTGTAGGACTGCACGTTCCCCTTCGATCTTGCATCATTGCAGTCTCTGTTGCTAAGAAACCAATGGATCTCATGCCTTCAGTTGAAAATACTAGAGAGAGAATAACAATTCTATGCCAACAGAAAAATGCAGCCTCTATCGAACATATCTTCTTCTGTGTGAATCGTGAAAACACCAACGATTCTTTGAGACAGATCATCGGGAGTAGTGATAATACTAGGTGAGGTTTCTCTTCTCACCACTCCCTTCACAGTAATGTTTGATATGCCAAGCACCAGTTTGTCTCCAGTGAGCAAATTTACTGCAATCAGAAGAACTGAGACAAAGGAGCAGCAGGAGCTTGTTTATTTGTTGTGGGTGATCAATGTTTTATTGATTTTTAGAAAATACAGAATAACCAATGCTTTTGACTGTCATACAAACAATGTAGTGCAGAAGACATGGTTTATAATGACCCTTTGTTAAATATAAATGTTTTAACTTGTTTGTTTACAGCTCACTGTCTGATATAACTGCTTGAATATTGCCACATTTTCTGGTGTAGAGGAATATGACAAGCTATGAATGTGACTTTGAGACCCGAGGTATGCACAGTGCCAAGCGTGTCAAGGGGAAGAACAAAATGTGCCTTCTTATTGTAGGTATCTGTGAAAGATTCCATGCTAGGGTCCACCCTGACCACTTATGTACGAGAAGTTACATAGATTTAGATGGAACACTTAACATTAACCTCTCCAACCTGTGTGTGTCTCTTGGAGGGGTTAGGATCAAAACAGAAGATGAATTTGGGTCTGTTTCTGGTTGTCAATAACTAAACATGACCAAATGGTTCCTTGTCCCTTACAGTATTACAGGAGGGCAGAGAGATAATCATGTGCAGTAGAATCTGAATCGGATCGGTCGATCATTCAAATGTCCTCCATTTAACTTCTGGGCCTTGTTTCTTATCCAATGAAAAGAGGAGATTACTTATTCATTGTTTAATGTATCTTTAGTTAACTGATTATTTGTATTATGCTAATATTAAGCTGATAATCATTAAGCAAGATATGATATCAAATCAAATCGAAGTTTATTTGTCACGTGTGCCGAATACAACCTTACAGTGAAATGCTGACTTACAGGCTCTAACCAACAGTGCAAAAAAGGTATTAGGTGAACAATAGGTAGGTAATGAAATAATAAACAGTAAAAAGACAGTGAAAAATAACAGCAGTGAGGCTATGACAGCAGCGAGGCTATATACAGGCACCGGTTAGTCGGGCTGATTGAGGTAGTATGTACATGTAGATATGGTTAAAGTGACTATGCATATACTGTATGATAAACATAGAGTAGCAGTAGTGTAAAAGAGGGGGTGGTGGGTGGCGGGACACAATGCAGGAGACCCGGTTAGCCAATGTGCGGGGGCACTGGTTGGTCGGGCCAATTGAGGTAGTATGTACATGAATGTATAGTTAAAGTGACTATGCATATATGATAAACGGAGAGTAGCAGCAGCGTAAAGAGGGGTCGGGGGGTCACACAATGCAAATAGTTCAGGTAGCCATTTGATTACCTGTTCAGAAGTCTTATAGCTTGGGGGTAAAAACTGTTGAGAAACCTTTTTGTCCTAGATTTGTCACTCTGTTACCGCTTGCCATGCGGTTGTAGAGAGAACAGTCTATGACTGGGGTGGCTTGGGGTCTTCGACAATTTTTAGGGCCTTCTTTTGACACCCTCTGTAGTGCCTTTCGTTCGGAGGCCGAGCAATTGCCATATCAGGCAGTGATGCAACCAGTCCGGATGCTCTACGTTGCAGCTGTAGAACCTTTTGGGGATCTGAGGACCCATGCCAAATCTTTTTAGTTTCTAGAGGGGGAATAGACTTTGTCGTGCCCTCTTCACGACTGTCTTGGTGTGTTTGGACCATTCTAAGTTTGTTGGTGATGTGGACAGCAAGGAACTTGAAGCTCTCAACCTGCTCCACTACAGCCCCGTCGATGAGAATGGGTTCGTGCTCGGTCCTCTTTTTTTCCTCTTTTCCTCTTTTTTTCTGTAGTCCACAATCATCTCCTTAGTCTTGGTTATGTTGAGGGAGAGGTTGTTATTCTGGCATCACAGGCCTGCTAACCGTCTGAATCGCCGCGTCCCAAACACTCACTGGACCCATATTTACTTTCAATCTCTTTTCGATTTGTTTATACATTCCAGTAACCTGCCTCACCCAATGTGATACGGAATCGCTATTATTTTTAATTTTTAGAACACACTCAAGAACCTCCAGAAGCTAACTAGCTACAAGCTATTTTGTCATTGTACTCGCCAGTCCAGCTTCCCTGCCCCATCCACCGCTGCCCCCTGCACACTGATCACTTGGCTACATAGCTGATGCATGCTGGACTGTCCATTAATCATGGTACTCCATTCTGCTTGTTTATGTTTTATCTGTTGGCCCCAGCCGCACTCAGGCTCTGTGTGTAGTTAATCCGACCCTCCCTGCCTAGTCAACGCCATTTTACCTGCTGTTGTTGTGCTAGCTGATTAGCTGTTGTTGTCTCACCTACTGTTTTAGCTAGCTCTCCCAATTCAACACCTGTGATTACTGTATGCCTCGCTGTATGTCTCTCAATGTCAATATGCCTTGTATACTGTTGTTTAGTTATAATTGTTTTAGTTTACAATGGAGCCCCTAGTTCCACTCTTTATACCCCTGATACCTCCTTTGTCCCACCTCCCACACATGCGGTGACCTCACCCATTACAACCAGCATGTCCAGAGATACAACCTCTCTCATCATCACCCAGTGCCTGGGCTTACCTCCGCTGTACCCGCACCCCACCATACCCCTGTCTGCGCATTATGCCCTGAATATATTCTACCATGCCCAGAAATCTGCTCCTTTTATTCTCTGTCCCCAACGCTCTAGGCGACCCGTTTTGACAGCCTTTAGCCGCACCCTCATTCTACTCCTCCTCTGTTCCGCGGGTGATGTGGAGGTAAACCCAGGCCCGGCATGTCCCCAGGCACCCTCATTTGTTGACTTCTGTGATCGAAAAAGCCTTGGTTTCATGCATGTCAACATCAGAAGCCTCCTCCCTAAGTTTGTTTTACTCACTGCTTTAGCACACTCTGCTAACCCTGATGTCCTTGCCGTGTCTGAATCCTGGCTCAGGAAGGCCACCAAAAATTCTGAGATTTCCATACCCAACTATAACATTTTCCGTCAAGATAGAACTGCCAAAGGGGGAGGAGTTAGCCTGCAAAGTAATGTCATACTTTCCAGGTCCATACCCAAACAGTTCGAACTACTAATTTAGAATATTACTCTCTCCAGAAATAAGTCTCTCACTGTTGCCGCCTGCTACCGACCCCCCCCTCAGCTCCCAGCTGTGCCCTGGACACCATTTGTGAATTGATCGCCCCCCATCTAGCTTCAGAGTTTGTTCTGTTAGGTGACCTAAACTGGGATATGCTTAACCTCTTGCGTCGACCTGAGACGCAGACGTCTCATCTAGCCATCAGCAAATGCAAATGCGCTACGCCAAATGCTAATAGCACTCGTTAAAACTCAAACGTTCATCGAAACACACATGCAGGGCACTGAATTAAAGCTACACTCGTTGTGAATCTAGCCAACGAGTCAGATTATTAAAATGCTTTTCGGCGAAAGCATGAGAAGCTATTATCTGATAGCATGCAACACCCCGAAATACCTGAAGGCGACGTAAACAAAATAATTACCGACGCTACACAAATAGCAGAAATAAAATATAAAACTTTCATTACCTTGGACGAGCTTCTTTGTTGGCACTCCTATATGTCCCATAAACATCACTATTGGGTCTTTTTTTCGATTAAATCGGTCCATATATACCCAAAATATCCATCTATGGAAACTGTGATTCAGAAAAAAACACTGTTTCAAAACGCTACGTCATTTTTTAAAATTAAAAAAGTCGACGATAAACTTTCACAAAACACTTCGAAATACTTTTGTAATCCAACTTTAGGTATTATTAAACGTTAATAATCTATCAAATTGATCACGAGGCGATGTGTATTCAATAGCTCCACGCTTTCAAATCATCTTCCGAAATCTCTCTTCCAAAACTTCCTGTCGGAGACCGGATGGAAAGTGGTCTCTCTTCCTCGTTTGACCAAGAAACAACGAGAAGGCAATTGACAAGAGTGGTGACATCGTGTGGAAGCTGTAGGACTTGCAATCTCGGCCCCATTTAATTTCGTGCCCCTTGAACAATACATGCAAGTGGCGCATGGATATTTTTTTCAGTGATCAGTTTTTCTTGCGCTTTTCGATGAAACAGACGCTCTGTTATAGTCACAGCGGTGATTTAACCAGTTTTAGAAACGTGAGAGTGTCTTCTATCCACACATACGAATCATATGCATATACTATATTCCTGGCATGAGTAGCAGGACGCCAAAATGTTGCGCGATTTTTAACAGAATGTTCGAAAAAGTAGGGGCTCGACTTAAGAGGTAACACCCCGGAAGTCCTACAATCTAAGCTAGATGCCCTCAATCTCACACAAATCATCAAGGAACCCACCAGGTACAACCTTAAATCTGTAAACAAGGGCACCCTCATAGACGTCATCCTGACCAACTGGCCCTCCAAATACACCTCCGCTGTCTTCAACCAGGATCTCAGCGATCACTGCCTCATTGCCTGTATCCGCTACGGAGCCGCAGTCAAACGACCACCCCTCATCACTGTCAAACGCTCCCTAAAACACTTCTGTGAGCAGGCCTTTCTAATCGACCTGGCCCGGGTATCCTGGAAGGACATTGACCTCATCCCGTCAGTTGAGGATGCCTGGTCATTCTTTAAAAGTAACTTCCTTACCATTTTAGATAAGCATGCTCCGTTCAAAAAATGCAGAACTAAGAACAGATACAGTCCTTGGTTCACTCCCGACCTGACTGCCCTCGACCAGCACAAAAATATCCTGTGGCGGACTGCAATAGCATCGAATAGTCCCCGCGATATGCAACTGTTCAGGGAAGTCAGGAACCAATACACGCAGTCAGTCAGGAAAGCTAAGGCCAGCTTCTTCAGGCAGAAGTTTGCATCCTGTAGCTCCAACTCCAAAAAGTTCTGGGACACTGAAGTCCATGGAGAACAAGAGCACCTCCTCCCAGCTGCCCACTGCACTGAGGCTAGGTAACACGGTCACCACCGATAAATCCATGATTATCGAAAACTTCAACAAGCATTTCTCAACAGCTGGCCATACCTTCTGCCTGGCTACTCCAACCTCAGCCAACAGCTCCGCCCCCCCCCCCGCAGCTACTCGCCCAAGCCTCTCCAGGTTCTCCTTTACCCAAATCCAGATAGCAGATGTTCTGAAAGAGCTGCAAAACCTGGACCCGTACAAATCAGCTGGGCTTGACAATCTGGACCCTCTATTTCTGAAACTATCCGCCGCCATTGTCGCAACCCCTATTACCAGCCTGTTCAACCTCTCTTTCATATCGTCTGAGATCCCCAAGGATTGGAAAGCTGCCGCAGTCATCCCCTCTTCAAAGGGGGAGACACCCTGGACCCAAACTGTTACAGACCTATATCCATCCTGCCCTGCCTATCTAAGGTCTTCGAAAGCCAAGTCAACAAACAGGTCACTGACCATCTCAAATCCTACCGTACCTTCTCCGCTGTGCAATCTGGTTTCCGAGCCGGTCACGGGTGCACCTCAGCCACGCTCAAGGTACTAAATGATATCATAACCGCCATCGATAAAAGACAGTACTGTGCAGCCGTCTTCATCGACCTTGCCAAGGCTTTCGACTCTGTCAATTACCATATTCTTATCGGCAGACTCAGTAGCCTCGGTTTTTCGGATGACTGCCTTGCCTGGTTCACCAATTACTTTGCAGACAGAGTTCAGTGTGTCAAATCGGAGGGCATGCTGTCCGGTCCTCTGGCAGTCTCTATGGGGGTGCCACAGGGTTCAATCCTCGGGCCGACTCTTTTCTCTGTATATATCAATGATGTTGTTCTTGCTGCGGGCGATTCCCTGATCCACCTCTACGCAGACGACACCATTCTATATACTTCTGGCCCGTCCTTGGACACTGTGCTATCTAACCTCCAAACGAGCTTCAATGCCATACAACACTCCTTCCGTGGCCTCCAACTGCTCTTAAACGCTAGTAAAACCAAATGCATGCTTTTCAACCATTTGCTGCCTGCACCCGCACGCCTGACCAGCATCACCACCCTGGATGGTTCCGACCTTGAATATGTGGACATCTATAAGTACCTAGGTGTCTGGCTAGACTGTAAACTCTCCTTCCAGACTCATATCAAACATCTCCAATCGAAAATCAAATCTAGAGTCGGCTTTCTATTCCGCAACAAAGCCTCCTTCACTCACGCCGCCAAACTTACTCTAATAAAACTGACTATCCTACCGATCCTCGACTTTGGCGATGTCATCTACAAAATAGCTTCCAACACTCTACTCAGCAAACTGGATGCAGTTTATCACAGTGCCATCAAGCACCTTATACCACCCACCACTGCGACCTGTATGCTCTAGTCGGCTGGCCCTCGCTACATATTCGTCGCCAGACCCACTGGCTCCAGGTCATCTACAAGTCCATGCTAGGTAAAGCTCCGCCTTATCTCAGTTCACTGGTCACGATGGCAACACCCATCCGTAGCACGCGCTCCAGCAGGTGTATCTCACTGATCATCCCTAAAGTAAATAGCCCACCCATTTTTACCTACCTCATCCCCATACTGCTTTTATTTATTTACTTTTCTGCTCTTTTGCACACCAATATCTCTACCTGTACATGACCATCTGATCATTTATCACTCCAGTGTTAATCTGCAAAATTGTAATTATTCGCCTACCTCCTCATGCCTTTTGCACACAATGTATATAGACTCTCTTTTTTTCTTTTTCTTTTTACTGTGTTATTGACTTGTTAATTGTTTACTCCATGTGTAACTCTGTTGTCTGTTCACACTGCTATGCTTTATCTTGGCCAGGTCGCAGTTGCAAATGAGAACTTGTTCTCAACTAGCCTACCTGGTTAAATAAAGGTGAAATAAAAAAAATAAAAATAAAAATCACCTGGCCAGGTCTCTGACTTCCTCCCTATTGGCTGTCTTGTCGTTGTCGGTGATCAGGCCTTCCACTGTTGTCTACAAACTTAATGATGGTGTTGGAGTTGTGCCTGGCCATGCAGTCGTGGGTGAACAGGGAGTACAGGAGGGGACTGAGCACGCACCCCTGAGGGGCTCCAGTGTTGAGGATCAGCGTGGCAGATGTGTTGCTGCCTACCCTCACCACCTGGGGGCGGCCCGTCAGGAAGTTTAGGATCCAGTTGCAGAGGGGGGTGTTTAGTCCCAGGATCCTTAGCTTATTGATGAGCTTTGAGGGTACTATGGTGTTGAACGCTGAGCTGTAGTCAATGAATAGCATTCTCACGTAGCTATTCCTTTTGTTCAGGTGGGAAAGGGCAGTGTGGATTGCAATAGAGATTGCATCATCTGAGGATCTGTTTGGGTGGTATGCAAATTGGAGTGGGTCTAGGGTTTGATGTGAGCCATTACCAGCCTTTCAAAGCACTTCATGGCTACAGACGTGAGTGCTACAGGTCTGTAGTCATTTAGGGAGGTTGCCTTCGTGTTCTTGGGCACAGGGACTATGGTGGTCTGCTTGAAACATGTTGGTATTACAGACTCAATCAGGAACATGTTGAATATGTCAGTGAAGACACCTGCCAGATGGTCAGCACATTCCCGGAGCACACGATCTGGTAATCCGCCTGGCCCCGCAGCCTTGTGAATGTTGACCTGTTTGAAGGTCTTACTCACGTTGGCTACGGAGAGCGTGATCACACAGTCACCTGGAACAGCTGATGCTCTCATGCATACCTCAGTGTTGCCTGCCTGGAAAGCGAGCATAGAAGTGATTTAGCTCGTCTCTTAGGCTCGCGTCACTGGGCAGCTCGCGGCTCTGCTTCCCTTTTGTAGTCTGTAATAGTTTGCAAGCCCTGCCACATAAGACGAGCGTCGGAGCCAGTGTAATACATTCAATCTTAGCCCTGTGTTGACGCTTTGCCTGTTTGATGGTTAACCGGAGGGCATTGGAGGATTTCGTATAAGCTTTCAGGTTAGAGTCCCGGACCTTGAAAGCGGCAGCTCTCCCCTTAAGCTCAGTGCAAATGTTGCTTGTAATCTATGGCTTCTGTTTGGGGTATGTTCGTACTAGACCGATTAATCGGAATGGACGAGTAATTAGGGCCGATTTCAAGTTTTCATAACAATCGGAAATCAGTGTTTTTGAGTGCCGATTTCCAATTATTTAAATAAATTAAAAAATATATTTTTTTAAATACCTTTTTATTTAACTAGGCAAGTCAGTTAAGAACACATTCTTATTTTCAATGACGGCCTAGGAACTGTGGGCTAACTGCCTTGTTCAGGGGCAGAACGACAGATTTTCTGTGTGTTATTATGTTATAATTAAGTCTGGCTGAGCAGCAGCAGGCCTGTAATCATTCATTCAAACAGCACTTTCGTGAGTTTTGCCAGCAGCTCTTCATAAGCACAGTGCTGTTTATGACTTCTAGCCCATCAGCCTAATGGCTGGTGTAACCCATGTGAAATTGCTAGCTAGTTAGCTGGGTGTGCGCTAATACTGTTTGAAACTTCACTCGCTTTTAGATTTTGAGTAGTTATTCCCCTTGCGCTGCAAGGGCCGAGGCTTTTGTGGAGCGATGGGTAACGATGCTTTGAGTGTGGCTGTTGTCGTTGTGTTTCTGGTTCGAGCCCATGTAGGGGCGAGGGGGACGGAAGCTATACTGTTACACTGGCAATACTATAGTGCCTATAAGAACATCCAATAGTCAAAGGTATATGAAATACAAATGGTATAGAGAGAAATGGTCCTATAAATACTATATTAACTACAACCTAAAACCTCTTACCTTGGAATATTGAAGTCTCATGTTAAAAGGAACCACCAACTTTCATGTTCTCATGTTCAGAGCTAGGAATTTAAACGTTAGCTATTTTACATGGCACACATTTTTACATGGCACATATTACTTTCTTCTCCAACACTTTGTTTTTGCATTATTTAAACCAAATTGAACATGTTTAATTATTTATTTGATGCTAAATTGATATTATTGATGTTTTATATTAAGTTAAAATAAGTGTTAATTCAGTATTGTTGTAATTGTCATTATTACAAATTTTAAAAATCGTCCGATTTTAATATTTTTTTGGTCCTCCAATAATCGGTATCGGCGTTGAAAAATCATAATCGGTGGACCTCTTGTTCGTACAGTCATTATGGGGACGACATCCTTGATACACTTATTGGTAAAAGCCAGTGGTTTACTCCTCAATGCCATCGGAAGAATCCCGGAACATGTTCTTGTCAGTGCTAGCAAAACAGTCCTGTAGTTTAGCATCTGCTTCATCTGACCACTTTTTTATAGACCGAGTCACTGGTTCTTCCTGCTTTAATTTTTGCTTGTAAGCCGGAATCAGGAGGATAGATTTACCAAATGGAGTGCGAGAGAGCTTTGTACACATCTGTGTGTGGAGTACAGGTGATCTAGAATTTTTTTTTTCCCCCTCTGGTTGCACATTTAACATGTTGATAGAAATTAGGTAGAACTGATTTAAGTTTCCCTGCATTAAAGTCTCCAGCCACTAGGAGCGTCGCCTCTGGGTGAGCGATTTCCTGTTTCCTTATTTCCTTACACAGCTAACTGAGTGCTGTCTTAGTGCTAGCATCTGTCTGTGGTGGTAAATAAACAGCCACGAAAGTATAGCTGTATACACTCTTGGCAAATAGTGTTGTTTGCATTTTATCACACGATACTCTACTTCAGGCGAGCAAAATCTAGAGACTTCCTTAGATTTCATGCACCAGCTGTTGTTTACAAATATGCACAGATCGCCCCCCGTCGTCTTTACGGATTGTGCTGTTCTATCTTGCTGGTGCAGCGTATATCCCGCTAGCTGAATATCCATGTCATCATTCAGCCACGATTCCGTGAAACATAAGATATTACAGTTTTTTTTAATGTACTTTTGGTAGGATATTCGTGATCGTGCCTCGTTTATTGTCCAATGATTGCACGTTGGTGATATTACATCCCCTCTGTGTAATTTATTTGTTTTAAAGAGCTGGGACACTGGCCATTCAGATAAAATACATCATCTCAGATGTGACTGAGATTTTTATAGGTCAAAGGCTGGGAAGAGAGGCTTGTTATTTTTTAAACAGTAGTGCCATTCACACTGCATCGCCTCAATGGTATTACCGGTAGGCCGGAATTGAATGAGGGCACACCTGCTTTAGGATGAAAACACTTGGGTTAGCTGTGAAAAGTGTAAAAGTAAAATCTAGATCAGTGTGATACAGAAGCAGCTCCTCGCCGATTATTTCTGTGTTATATTTAGCCAGTCATTCCAATGAGAACCAGGGTTGTGTTCCATTAACAAGGCTTGCTCTTGGGAACATGGCTCCTTTCATTTGGTGATGAAGGCTGTTGTAATTGTTACCCTCATTTATGTTTTTACATTAAACTTTTACAGTTCAGTTTGGAAAAGGTTTGACTGTCAGTCTTGAGTTAACCTAACCCAGCTTTCTTCGATAGAATCTCAGATTTTCAATGTTTTAGTATATGAGGTGTCTTAAGAGGGTGTAGTTGTACAGTAATAAACACAACTGATGCCTGTGGGTGTTGTAATAAGCTGCTGTTTATATCCTAACATCTGTTCATCATTTGTTTTGATTATTACTATTCATGTACCTCTATGCTTGTTGTTTCAAACTCCCGTTGGCTTCAAGGGACTCACCCAGACACTAACCAATGTCAAGGACAGGCCGGTGGCCTTACCTCCTGAACCCACAGCTGCCCTAGGTAGTGATGCAATATGGGGATCTCGAGCATGGGCTAACAAGCCTGCACTCATTTCAGTATTGAGTCCAGCACAATGGCACATTGTGTACAGAAAATGCTAGAAGAGACAACACAGAGGAGACGGAGAGAGCGAGAGAGAAGACAGAGAAGATAGAGGAAGACACAGGGGAGCCCAGCCTGCTGCCAGAGTGTGGCACATAACATAAGCTGTCCTCTGGCACAAGCAGCCTGCCTAAACACATCTCTCCTTTAGTCAATTACCATAGTGAACGTAACCTCTCTAGAGGCCCATAAGAACGTAGTGAAGATGTTGTCTCTCCTTTTTGCTGATTTTTTCCTCTACCCTTGAAATGAGAATGAAATGACTAACTGATGTCATATTCAGTGATGCCGATTTATTTATATGGGTTTATGGCAAGTGCTGTTTGCATTCTCAATGCTCTGAGTGTTGACACACTGCCCATCAGACTGATAATTAAACAGTAAGGCATGCTCCTATGGATTTGGTTTCTCCTCTGGTAGTATGGACACAGTGGTCTGTGTGCCCCAATTAAGGCACCGGTTTCTCCTTTTCACTTACTTTGCACTCTCAAATAACCTTCAGTCATCCACAAAAAAAAACCCGTTTTAGGCCCACAACGTTGAGCGGAAATTGAAGTTAGTGTTTTCTGCACAGGAGCTCTGCTAGGTGGTGGATCGATATTATGGAGGCTAGTATAAGATGTGTGGGAGTTGTGAATAGTTTTTTTCTGGATACTGGTGGGATATGACATCCACAGGTATTGATCAGTATGGAGCATCCTTGTCAAAGCCAAGGCACTGCTGCTACTAGTGTATAAAGCAGTCCAGTCTATTTCAGTGTGTCATCACAGAACCAGTCATTTTACAAGGGAGTAGAGTGAAAGAGTCAGTCAACCCCACCACCTGCGTCTCTTATGAAGTGTTTTAATGTGGAATGTTGTGTTTATAGAGTAGCTGGGAGACTGTTTGCTGGCTCTAAATCTGTACCAAAGTAAAGCCTGGTGTATAAACACATCTGCCTGCCACACTAGGACAACCTGAAATAAACCTGCAGCTTGTTGGGTTTCCCATGTATTCAACCTCTGAGAGGAGCACAAACTGGAACAAAATACGCGTCATCTTTAGATCACTGGAAGTACAATGTGTCTCTGACTGTTGAAATTTTCGCTTTTGTTTCTCTGACATTTGACTATTTATTTTGACACCAACGGTTTTGAATTTGAAATGTTATTTGTAAATGGACACATTTTCTTTCTCGTTTTAAGGAAGAGGAAAACAAAACCCACAATGCACCTCGTTACTATAGGGTTGACTGGAAGATGGTAGTTGTGTGCTCTTAAGAATGTGACTGCAAAGCTTCCTTTTTCTTCAAAGAGATGTAGAGTGCCACACATCCCCAGTCTTTCATACATGTGAACCAACAAAGATTGGAGTGAACACCTGTAAGGTGGATGAAGCCATCATGCCTGTCACCCTTGTGGGGATTGGCTCATTCTACAAAGTGTTCTCTGCTGTTGCTTTTAACTTTGACTTTAGAGAAGAAAATACTAGATCTATGCCAGCAACTGACTATCGACCAACCTAGCAGCACAATGTTGGTTTCTCTGGAGAGAAAACAAGAAAATGAAGACCATTCATCTCTGTTGAATCTTAGAGAACTGTCAAAGATCCTCCTTAATCGTTTTTTCCCCCATCGAGCCCAGCCTATTGTAACATTTGAATAATTGAATATGGGAGTACAGTAAGCCTTTCCCCCAAGCCTTGACAGATGCATGGGTGGCAGTTGATATGGCGATTGCACACGCCTTGCTCTCCGTGTCAAAAGCCCCTTTGTCCCGTCGTTTCTCCATGCGATTTCACGGCGTCAAAATGCTCATTACATTCATCCCTATTCAGATGAGTTCCAACATTCTTTCTGACCTCAGACCCCTACAGTTGTCAGGGATGTGCCAAGCGGCAAAGCCAATCACAGGGCATGAATGTGTCTGTGAGGTCGTGGTAGGGCTGCCTGTGTGCACTATGCAGTATCTCTGTGGCTCTGTCGTCCCCTCAGTACTCTCTGCACAAGGCCATTACTGCATAGGTCTTAGTGAATAATGTGATGCAATGCTCCCTCCACAGTAGAATGTCCTCCATTGTTTTTTTGAACAAAGGCTTTCTCTCTCATTGATGGACAGGTTTTTAAAATGATTTTTTAATTTGAAATATTTTTATAATCTGCTTTCGACTGTAGAGGGTTGTGGGGAATTGTAAAAAACTTAAAGCTTTTTTGAGACCTGTTCCCATCTACTCCATGTCTATGGTAATATTTGATGACATCAGGACTAGAAGCATAATGAACGTGGAGAGGAGCTCTGTTACTCCATTCAAAGTGAGTGTTACTCCATTCAAAGTGAGTGTGATCGTCACAATTACTGTCAGTGATACATCATGATGAGAAATGTACCTCTAGAAATTCTGTAGAAGGCTTGTCCTTTCAGCACTATCTCTCTGTGCTCTATATAAACAAATAGAGCAGTAATGGATATTCACCTGACACCTGTAATTACCTTGTCGCCAAAGTTTCGCAGTGGTCAAAATAATTTGTTGTGTTTTCTCAACCCGGCTGTGTTCTATCCGTCCTGATCACATCATGGAAGTACTGTGTCTCCTGCCAGGCCTGCAAGGCTGGGCCTACAAGCAGATGGCCACTGACAGAGGAAGGGAAGGGGTGTTGGAAAGCAGTCATTTTTATATTTTTAATTTCACCTTTATTTAACCAGGTAGACCAGTTGAGAACAAGTTCTCATTTACAACTGTGACCTGGCCAAGATAAAGCAAAGCAGTGTGACAAAAACAACACAGAGTTACACATAAACAAACGTACAGTCAATAACATACACACAGACACACACATTTTTGTATTGCTATCCTTGTGGGGACAAAATAATTGATTCCCATCCTAAATCTAACCTTAACACCAAACCCCTAACCCTAAAAACATACCTAAAACTAACCCCACTTGTCCGAATTGTCCTTGTTTTGCTATCCTTGTGAGGACTTCTGGTACCCATAAGGATAGTTAAACAAAAACACACAGGGTCTCTGTAAGGGGCTCTGATTAGAAAGCAGTGACGGAGGGAGTGAAAGGTTCCAGGCCTCCAAGCCTGCCAGCAGTCCCGTGTCTCACTGTGTGGAGATCTAGACAGGTTGGGGATGGGCATGTAGCGGGGAGCTGTGGGGTTAGGCTGAACCACAGGGCTCTACTTTACTCAGCCTCTCTGAAGAGAACCTTCAGACCGTGACATTCCTTCCCTTTCCCTCAAGGCCCACCACGTTTTCCTCCTTGATTAGAAAATGCTGGATAAGGGAAACCGAGACGGGAGGTGGCCATAATGTAGAGTAGTATCATGACCGCATGGGCTAACCTGCTGCTGGTTATTACATTGGAGTCAGGAGTCTGAGTCTGTATCTCCCACTCCTTGAAAGCTAATTGGGAATGTCTATTTAAAGGTTGGAGGCCTGGCTGTGGAACTGGGATATTAAATAGAATTTCTTAAATAGCAATTCTAGCACAAGGCCATGTCACAGTTCTTGTGCATCAGTCACTTCTCAAGGACATTTGTGGACAGTTTTGAGTGCTGACATGCCATCAACAGGGCAATTAATAGCTGGTGGATTTGTTTTGATGAGTTATGTTGAAGGATGTGAATGGGTTTCTTTCAGGGGTAATGTTCTTGGAGTGTCTTATTGCGCCCTTCACTGCCAGCATTACTAACACCTCAGTGCAGTTGAGTGTGCCGCACGGATTTCCGAAAAGGTCTGCTCTCATTTGAAAGTCTCAGTGGAAATTGACAGTCACATTGCCATGAAATGATGAATCTGTTTTCCACCAGAAAGTACAAAGCCAATAGGACTTACAGTTTCTGCAATACTGACAAAATCATGTGGCATATTTGGTCTTTTGGTATAGTTTCTAGGTTAAATGTGTTGATAATATGGTATAATCCCCAACATTTTGTTTTCTTCAAGCTTTTGAAATAGAATTAGATGACAATACACTGAACAAAAATATAAACACAACTTGGGAAAATGTCTAAGATTTTACCGAGTTACAGTTCATATAAAGAAATCAGTCAACTGAAATGCATTAGGCTCTAATCTATGGATATCACATGACTGGGAATGCATGTATTTAAAAAACAACAGACGGTAGGTGTGTGGATCAGAAAAGCAGTCAGTATCTGGTGTGACCACCATTTCCCTCATGAAGAGCGACATCTCCTTCACATAGAGTTGATCAGGCTGTTGATTGTGGCCTGTAGAATGTTGTCCCACTCCTCTTCATTGGCGGTGCAAAGTTGCTGGATATTGGCGGGAACTGGAACACACTGTCATACACATCGATCGAGTATCCCAAACATGCTCAATGGCTGACATGTCTGCTGAGTATGCAGGCCATGGAAGAACTGGGACATTTTCAGCTTCCAGGAGTTGATCACAGATCCTTGTGACATGTGGCTGTGCATTATCAGGCTGAAACGTGAGGTAATAGCAGTGGATGGTCTTCCAGATCTCGTCACAGTATCTCAGTGCATTCAAATTGCCTCGATAAAATGCAATTGTGTTTATCCGTAGTTTATGCGTGCGCATACCATAATCCCACTGCCACCATGGGGCACTCTGTTCACAACATTGACATCCGCAAACCACTCACCCACACGACTCCATACATGCGCTCTACCATCTGCCCGGTACAGTTGAAACCGGGATTAATCCGTGAAGAGCATACTTCTCCAGCGTGCCAGTGGCCATCGAAGGTGAGCATTTGCCCCAGTTGCGATGCTGAACTGCAGTCAAGACCCTGGTGAGGACAACAAGCACGCAAATGAGCTTCCCTGAGACGGTTTGTGCAGAAATTTGTCAGTTGTGCATAGGGCTGTTGCGGTGACTGCATTACCGCCACACTGGCATTCATGACCACAGATCAATTCTATTTGACCGTTGAATCATGGTAATCTCCTTTTTATGCACTCTGGACATGTTAGTAGTAACCAACTTGCTTACAATCATCAGGTCGCTGATGGCCTTGTACTCAGGGCTCTATTGTCCCTCTATAACCAGTCTGACATCTGCAAATGCAATAAAAAAATCCTATAGAAGTATGTGCTTTTAAAACTCACCTCACTGTGATGGATAAATTTGAAAACTTCAACAACTGGTTGAAACTGAGTGGGGAAAACAATTCTGAATTTAAAATGTTTGCCTTTTTATACAAAGCATAGCCTACCACATTACAGAAGGCAGAAAAACATACAAAAAACTGATTTAAGAGATCTTTGGTACATAATTGGTCTTGCCTAAATTAAACAGATTCAGTTCGCCAACATTATAGGGCCTTTGGTTTTGAATAGCCTAATAATAGGGCATTGTTTTTATACAGTATTTTCATAATTAATAGGCTGACACATTACCTTTTGACTACAGAATCTCACCATTGTGCATTTCCATCTCCTCCCTTCTCTCCTTCAATCCTTTCTCCAGTGGGCAGAGAGAGGGCCTGGCAACAGTTTAATGAAATATGTTTTGTTGTGAAAACCTGTTACTATCGATGTTCCCGAACAGATGTAACTTTATTTCTCAAATGAAGCGCTGGGTAGCTGCAGGAACAGGTTTGGAGAGCCCATGGCATACAGAGTTAATGGCAGAATTTCACCGGTTGCACAGCGAAATAACCGGAGTAGCCTATCTGACATGGGACTAATCCAGTGGGAAAATGGCCTCCATTCACTATTCAAGTGCATACAGATGTCTTTTTTTCTCTTGCCACTGTTCGTGCCCATTTGATAATGGGACATTCTAAATCTAAACTCATTTGACATATTAGTAAAGACTAGATTAAATTGAGAATAGTCTGATGGGTGACATAATGATCACTTGAATAGAGCTGGAGAGAACAGCTTGTGCAGCCTGAGGCAAAGAACGGAGTGCAAGCATTTCTTGCAACTTTCACAAATCAATAGCCTATAGTCGCATCATGCAGCCCATATCTTTTCATTTTGAAGGCATTCTATCATTTACAATTAAAGTTGCCAAATACTTCTAAATCTAGCATATAGGAGCTGTTTCAAATGATCACTTTTACACTCAACATAGCCATTTCATATGCACACACTCCTCTGGAATGGGGAAAATATGATTTATATTTTATTCAGCTAATTTCATTATAATCTTCTTACTATAAAATAATGACATTGTACTTATAAGCATATCTTGCCTGCTAAGTGAACAAGCCTACAAACTATGGCATGGTGCCTAGCCATATAACATACAGTAGACCAACTCATATTCTGTTCTTCTGAAATACATTTTCTTCATGTTTCTTTAGACCTGCCTAAATAAATAATGGATTTATCGTGATGGTTTATAGCCAATAGATTTATTCTACTTTTTTACATGTAGATGTTCCAAAGGTGTGAATCAGCAGCTTGTATGTGTGGAGGCCTGGAGATGCTAAATGTGTTTGTTAATTATTGATCGATTACTGTGAGACCGGACATCTTTTGCATGACTGTAACGGCTGACAAAATGTCATGACTGCCACAGCCCTAGTTGTTTAAACCCACAGTTTCATCATCTATCCGGGTGGCTGGTCTCAGACGATCCCACAGGTGAAAAAGTCAGATGTGGAGGTCCTGGGCTGGTGTGGTTACACATGGTCTGCGGTTGTGAGGCTATAGATGGTAGATAAATGGTTATGGCTTATGGTAGAGAAATTAACATTAAATTCTCTAGGAACAGCTCTGGTGGACATTCCTGCAGTCAGCATGCCAATTGCATGCTCCTTCAACTTGAGACATCTGTGGGATTGTGTGACAGAACTGCACATTTTAGTGGCTTTTTATTGTTCCTAGCACAAGGTGCATCTGTGTAATAATCGTGCTGTTTAATCGGCTTCTTGGTATGCCACACCTGTCAGGTGGATAGATTATCTTGGTAAAGGATAAATTCTCACTAACATGGATGTAAACACATTTGTGCACAACATTTGAGCAAAATAAGCTTTTTATGCGTGTGTAACATTGCTGGGATTTTATTTCAGCTCATGAAACATGGGACCAATACTTTACATGTTGCATTGTATATTTTTGTTCAGTGTCTATTACACAAACACAACACACACAGATCACTATTCTTCTCATGGAACTATATATACTGTAGTTGCTCTTGGTTATAGTTTTTCTGAGGCAAGTATCACTATATTATTAAAAACACAACAAGCATATACATTTTCTTGACATTTTAATATATTGTTAAACGGAACACAACAAGCATATCTGCTTTCTAGTAGTGTAGATGTTCCTGGTTGTTTTATTGAGGCAAGTCAGTTGTCAATAGAGCTTGTCAGAGTTATCGCCTCCGTCCTACATTTCTGGTGTAGATGTCATCATGTTGAAGGCTAGCAGCCAGCTCTGTGACCCTGTGTACACTGCTTTCAAAGGACTTCCATTGGAAACATTCCAAGTAGGAGCGACTAACTACAAACGCACACCAACTGTTTCTTTTTAGAGCTATTTTTCACCAACTTGAGAGAAATTACAGTAAAAGTAGTAACATTGCAAACAACATCAAACATGTGGACTCTGAAACCTATGCTTAACAGGTCATTCTCTTAGATACTTATATTGAGAATGTAAACTTAGAGGTACAAAGGTCATACCCCCAAAACATGCTAACTTCTCACCATTACCAATAACAGGAGGTTAGCATTTTTTTGCGCGTATGATATTTATGCCTCTAACTTTCTCACTAATCATTATTTTTACATTTTCTGTAATCATGGTAGCATCCATGGGGGGGGGGTACTGTAAGATACTGTAAGATAATCCAAAATACTGGAGTATAAAGTGAAATTAAGTTTTAGCTTCACTGTCCAAATAAAGACGGAGGGGAGTGTCGATGTTCTGGGGGTTCCGTCCATGCATTGTTTATCACAACAGTAGAGGTAAGACTTGTTTTAAGAGTGCTTGTCTAAAGGACCATTTCTGAAAGGAAATACAGCAGAGGGAACTATAGTATGACCCCATTACGGTTTATTCCTGCGTTCCCTGATGGGAATAACCCAAAGCCACTCCACTCCACTCCCCCTGGCCTTTACCCGGGACCCGTGTCATGTGGTGTAGTATGTGAACCATGTGTGTAACTACGCCCCAGGAAGGAACACATACACCCCTGGCAGCCATTTTGGACCCCACCTTTGAAGTAGTTTCCAGGCTGGTCATTCATCTGTTAGCACAGGGAGGGTGACTGGTATGGGCACGGACAAGCTCCAAGCTGTGAGGAGGTTTTCGATAGTTTCTTGTCCAGGTTGGTCTTGGGTGGATGTGGTTCAGTTGGTTTTATGTCCCTACTGAACTTGTGCCTTTGTTGGGTTTTACTTTTTGGCCCTGGCTTGAGCTTGAATAGATGATGACACTTTGGTTTGTTCTGTAAATCCTAATGGAGACCTTTAGTTGGTTTTAGTGGTCTATAAAAGAGCATTGTGATGCAAACCAGTATCCTGGAGTTTCCTTATTCCAACACTTTGGTTGGTAACACTTTTTATGGCCTATATATGTACAATGTTTATGGCACAAACACTATACACACATTGATAATATATTTCACAGAGGACACATATAACATCATAAACATGCTATAAGCATTCATTACAGCTCCTACCCCCCCCTAACAAGATCCTAGTGTATGCGTTACTGCACCCATAATGCATTACACATAGGTGGTTTTGTAGAAAAATATCTTTCTTTGTATTCTAAGCCATTATATTATAACAATTCCAAAGATCCATTGGTTAAGGTGGACAATATCTCAGAAAACAGAGCACTGAGAGACCCTGCTCTGTTTTAAACAAGTAGACCCTAACAGAAAAACTACAACATATTTTTCAAGGGGAAAAGCCAAATGTCCTGAAATTATTATAAATAAAAGCACCACCAAGAAATAACAGCTTGGCTATAAGAAGCACCAGAAGGCAGATGTGAATAAGGAATGGAGACAACTTGTGTTGCATCCTGAGTTATTAATATGAATGACCTGTTCCTCAATAGCCTGCCGGGTTAGTTAGGAAAGCGGTTACTATAGAGATTTTGGGCACAGGAAGGTCATCCTAACGCTGCATTGCCGAGCAGCCATGTCATGCACACAAACCGACTCCATTCTAATGACACCTCATCCAAAATGTTGTCATGCTCTGAGGTGGAACTTCCAATGCAAAACTTAATATGACAAAACCTGAGATGAAATGTAGGCATATTGTCTCCGTGGGGCGGCAAGTAGCCTAGTGGTTAGAGCATTGGGCCAGTAACGGAAAGGTTGCTGGATCGAATCCCTGAGCTGACTAGGTAAAAAATCTCTCATTCTGCCCCTGAACAAGGCTGTTAACCCACTGTTCCTATGCAGTCATTGTACATAAGAATTTAGAACTTAAGCTCAAGGCTCAACCAGGTGTTTTTATATCTGTATCAGGAACTGTTTTTATGATAAGGTGTTCCTCAGTGGCTGTGTGAGAGAGGCAGAGCTGGCAGGAAAAGTGCAGTGATCAGCAGGCCAGGCAGAAAAAAGCTCTCAGAAGATGAGCTCTCCTCTTTTCTGCCATCTCTCTCTCTCTCTCACACACACACACACACACACACACACACACACACACACACACACACACACACACACACACACACACACAGGAGCAAACTGCTAGCCTCACAGAAAATACTGTAAGGTTAAATAAAAGAGAATTATGACACTTGCAGTAAACATACAGTTCAGAGTCTACTCTAGTACAGCTCAGGAACAAGTGGTGCCATAACCCTCAGGGTCGGGGTAATTGGACTGTGTATTGGTCAAAAGATTTGGCTTTGGTTTCTGCATGAGGACAATGGGGCCCTTTTCATCTCAATTTGCAAGATATTTTGTCAGGAATTGGCCTAATTAGCCATCACTGTCTTGTCTTTCGTCTTCTCTGAATGTGTCATTTGGGAGAGGGCTCAAGATTTTCCCTGCTGTGTGTGTGTGTGTGTGTGTGTGTGTGTGTGTGTGTGGTTATGTGCAGCTAGTTGGGGTGGAGAGAACACCATTAACACTTATAGTATTTGTACAGAGCCTCGGAGCTCTGGCGTACCATTGGTGACGGAGATTGAACCACATGAGCCGCCTCTGTCCATGCAAATACCGGGAGTATCTAGGTTTTCCAGTTTGTCTGAGGTGAACCAGAATTACAGTAAAATACCCTCAGTAGTTACATGTCGGCGATTGTTTTGCAGGTGCGTAATAGGAAATGTTCAATAGGATTATAAAGCAAAAGAAGTCCCCGCCCACTGCACAAAGTTGCCTAATAAAGGCCTAACATATTTATTTATTTTGTACAAACGTTTCGACCTCACGCCCTTCACTGTCATACCTATTCTGACCGAAGGTAGGATACACCGACCTGTCAGTCTGATTTAGATATGCAACTTCCATGGGCTCACTCTCGATATATCAATTCAATTCAAGGGCTTTATTGGCATGGGAAACATGTGTTAACTGATAGAGACATACCCCAAGCGACTTACAGCTGTAATCGCAGCAAAAGGTGGCGCTACAAAGTATTAAATTAAGGGGGCTGAATAATTTTGCACGCCCAATTTTTCAGTTTTTGATTTGTTAAAAAAGTTTGAAATATCCAATAAATGTCGTTCCACTTCATGATTGTGTCCCACTTGTTGTTGATTCTTCACAACAAAATACAGTTTTATATCTTTGTTTGAAGCCTGAAATGTGGCAAAAGGTCGCAAAGTTCAAGGGGGCCGAATACTTTCGCAAGGCACTGTATATACAGTGTTTTAACAATGTACAAATGGTAAAGGACACAAGATAAAATAAATAAGCATAGATATGGGTTGTATTTACAATGGTGCGTGTTCTTCACTGGTTGCCCTTTTCTCGTGGCAACAGGTCACAAATCTTGCTGCTTTGATGGCACACTGTGGAATTTCACCCAGTAGATATGGGAGTTTTTCAAAATTGGATTTGTTTTCGAATTCTTTTGGATCTGTGTAATCTGAGGGAAATATGTCTCTCTAATATGGTCATACATTGGGCAGGAGGTTAGGAAGTGCAGTTCAGTTTCCACATTTTGTGGGCAGTGAGCACAGTCCTGTCCTCTTTTGAGTCAGTCACATGGTCTGGTATTCTGCCGCTGTGTACTCTCTGTTATCAAATAGCATTCTAGGCTTTTTTTGTTAATTATGACACATTGGAAATAATTATCTTTTTGTTTTACATGAGTCAAATTGTGCTTTCCTGGGACTTTTGGGTCAGTCACAGTGGTCAGGACCATTCTGACCTTCTCCAGGTTCATCTCTCTGTAGGTGATGGCCAAATAGCATTCTAGTTTGCAGCTCTTTTTTTTTGTTAATTACTTGACACATTTGGAAATAATAGAGGATATTTTTGCAGAATTCTTCGTGCAGAGTCTCAATTTGGTGTTTGTCCCATTTTGTGAAGTCTTGGTTGGTGAGCGGACCCCAGACCTCACAACCATAAAGGGCAATGGGCTCTGACTGATTCAAGTATTTTTAGCCAGATCCTAATTGGTATGTTGAAATGTATGTTCCTTTTGATGGCATAGAATGCCCTTCTTGCCTTGTCTCTCAGATCGTTCACAGCTTTGTGGAAGTTACCTGTGGCGCTGATGTTTAGGCCAAGGTATGTATAGTTTTTTGTGTGCTCTAGGGCAACGGTGTCTAGATGGAATTTGTATTTGTGGTCCTGGTGACTGGATCTTTTTTGGAACACCATTATTTTGGTCTTACTGAGATTTACTGTCAGGGCCCAGGTCTGACAGAATCTGTGCATAAGATCTAGGTGCTGCTGTAGGCCCTCCTTGGTTGGTGACAGAAGTACCAGATCATCAGCAAACAGCAGACATTTGACTTTGGATTCTAGTAGGGTGAGGCCGGGTGCTGCAGACTTTTCTAGTGCCCGCACCAGTTCGTTGATATATATGTTGAAGAGGGTGGGGCTTAAGCTGCATCCCTGTCTAACCCCACGACCCTGTGTGAAGAAATTTGTGTGTTTTGCCAATTTTAACCGCACACTTGTTGTTTGTGTACATGGATTTTATGATGTCGTATGTTTTACCCCCAACACCACTTTCCATCAGTTTGTATAGCAGACCCTCATGCCAAATTGAGTCGAAGGCTTTTTTGAAATCAACAAAGCATGAGAAGACTTTGCCTTTGTTTTGGTTTGTTTGGTTGTCAATTAGGGTGTGCAGGGTGAATACATGGTCTGTTGTACGGTAATTTGGTAAAAAGCCAATTTGACATTTGCTCAGTACATTGTTTTCATTGAGAAAATGTGCGAGTCTGCTGTTAATGATAATGCAGAGGATTTTCCCAAGGTTACTGTTGACGCATATTCCACGGTAGTTATTGGGGTCAAATTTGTCTCCATTTTTGTGGATTTGGGTGATCAGTCTTTGGTTCCAAATATTGGGGAAGATGCCAGAGCTAAGGATGATGATAAAGAGTTTTAGTATAGCCAATTGGAATTTGTTGTCTGTATATTCGATCATTTCATTGAGGATACCATCAACACCACAGGCCTTTTTGGGTTGGAGGGTTTTTATTTTGTCCTGTAACTCATTCAATGTAATTGGAGAATCCAGTGGGTTCTGGATGTCTCTATATCTCTATTTGTGCATCTCTTATGTGCATCTCTATCTCCCTCTATAAGTGGATCTCAGTCTATATAACTGTCTTTGAGGACAGTGTGAAGCTGCTGGTGGGTGGTGGGCGGTAAGTAGGCACGGCTGCCTGTTATGTAACTGCCAGGGAAGGAGTTGGCCAGGGAGGGTGTCTCTGTGTCGAGGGGCTCCCTGGAGGTGTGAAGCTCCCTCTCTGCACATCCCCCTCGCCTGCCTGGGTGGAAGGAAGTAAGGCTGTTGAGTGCGAAGCCCTGAGGGGTTTGATGAATGGGATGTAATGGGGGTGGTAGAGGAGTCTTCCACCTCAGCAGCCCCCCTACCCTCACCCTAGTTGCCTGACAGGGCCAATTCACACAACTGCTCCTGCTTACTACCCCTTCACTGTCTCTATCGCTCCTCCCCAATCTCTCCTCAATCTTCAAAGTAATCACTCGCCTATTACACTGACTATTGGCGCTATGACTCCCTGACTCCCATTGTTTACAGCCCTCTCAGACACCCTTATTCCTGACAAAGACATGTGATCTTGTCAGATAGTGTGGCAGTAGCCTGAGGACAGACCATCCAGAGGGCCATCTGACTCTGTCCTGTCCTCATGGCACTGCCTCAATGAACAAGTGAATGGCCACAGAAATCAGTTACTGTATATGGAAGTGTTCTTAAGGCGTCACACAGCGAGCGGTTGGTTGCAGTTCAAAGCTGTTCAGGAGGGGCCGATCAATGGCTTGTATTGTCTCTGCTGCATTCATAACAAGGTCCCTGACTGCAATTGCAACACATTGTTCTCTGAAATGTTCTTATTGAAGGACCCTATATGATTTCAACAGCTTGGATGTTTTTTTTTGTTTTGACTGGGGATGTTGTCTGTTGATTGTATAGGCCTCAAGCTTTGTTGACCTATCCTTGGACTGTCTAGCCATGCAAATTTGTTGTGGCTTTCTGCTGCACCACTGTATTTATGGATTTATAATGCATTGGGTCTGTTATACATGCAGTATATAATTAGATCCAACCAGAAGACTCAAAGGTGCACGAGGAAATGTACAGTGCTATGAGAAGTATTTGCACCCTTTCCGATTTTGACGTTTTTGCAAAGGAGATCTTAATCGCTCAATTTTACATCTAACTACAATGTTTGGTGCAGTATTTCTAAATGAAAAAATGTGCTTGAAAATGAGTCTTCTTAAAGTTGAAGGACAAAGACTTTATTGAAGAATCCCTACTGTTGACCAATCACTGGCAAGGGGCATAGACTTCGGCTACTGACGTTGTGTGCCCGAACAGCTGGGGGGGGGCCCACTTCACCCAAAAGTCAAGTTTGACAAGAAGCACCTGGATGATCGTCAAGACTCCTGGAAGAATGTTCTATGGACAGATCAGACAAAGTGGATGATTTTGGACGATGTAGGTCCCGTTATGTCTGGCAAAATTCAAACACTGCATTCCATCCACAGTAAGAACCTCATACCAACGGTCCAGCATGGTGGTGGTAGTGTGATGGTTTGGGGATGCTTTTCTGCCTCAGGACCTGAATGACTTGCCATTGAATTATCCATGAATTCTGCTCTATCAGAATTCTACAGGAGAATGTCAGGCCATCCGTCTGTGAGCTGAAGCTGATGCGCAGCTGGGTCATGCAGAAAGATAATGATCCAAAACACAGAAGCAAGTCTAAATCAGAATGGATGAAACGACACATTTTGAAGTTTTGGAATGACCTAGTCCAGACCTAAGTCTGATTTGAGATGTTGTGGCAGGACCTAAAACGAGCAGTTCATGCTCGAAAACCCACCGATGTTGAAGCAGTTCTGCATGGAAGAGGGGGCCAAAATAGAGCGAATCAGAGAGGGCAAATACTTCTTCACTGTATATCAAGGAGTGAAACAATTGTCTCTATACACTTATATACAGTATGCCCATGATGAAGTGAAAAGGTCAAGCGTAGCATTGAAAACGCTAGCTGAGCAATGCAAAACTTTTAGCCTGCACATTGTCAAGGACTGTGTGTGTGGAAGGGTGGAACATAACGGTAAAGCCAAACATGGGAGGTTTTTGGATGGTGTGAAGGGTTGGATATGCTCTGAGAAGAACCATTTCACCCATCCAACTTTCATTCCAATTTTTAAAAACAAGATTGGTGTGTTGGGAGTGGTCTATGGAACCCTACCTGATCCTCTTCTAGTGGGAGTGGTCTATGAACCCTACCTGATCCTCTTCTAGTGGGAGTGGTCTATGAACCCTACCTGATCCTCTTCTAGTGGGAGTGGTCTATGAACCCTACCTGGTCCTCTTCTAGTGGGAGTGGTCTATGGAACCCTACCTGATCCTCTTCTAGTGGGAGTGGTCTATGGAACCCTACCTGATCCTCTTCTAGTGGGAGTGGTCTATGGAACCCTACCTGATCCTCTTCTAGTGGGAGTGGTCTTTAAAACATTTGCCAGTTGGAACTAAACATAGTCACTTAAAAAATAAATATGGGACTTTTTTGGCATCCCAAGCTTCTTAAGACATTCACTGCAAACACTTTCTTCAAGTAGAAGCTGAAGAACCGAGTGCGTCTCTCTCTCTAGCTCAGAAAACTGATTCACAGATCATTTCAATCTGTGAAAAGAACACTATTTCAGGTTTGTATCCAGCCACATTCATCCACCATGATGAAAACTAGTGTGTACTATGGTTGGGTGGGTAGATGGACAGTGAAGTGCAGATTGCAGAACATCATGAAAAGATGGAAACTCTTTTTCGTATTAGATATTTATTATGTTTCGATTGTCATTCCTCTTTTGCTTCCAATGCCCCAGTTCCACGTTCTGCATTAGCATCGAATAGCCCCTGTGATATGCTACTTTTTAGGGAAGTTAGGAACCAATATACACAGGCAGTTAGGAAAGCTAAGGCTAGCTTTTTCAAACAGAGATTTGCATCCTATAGTACAAACTCAAAAAAGTTCTGGGACACTGTAAAGTCCATGGAGAATAAGAGCACCTCCTCCCAGCTGTCCACTGCGCTGAAGCTAGGAAACACAGTGACTACCGATAAATCCAAAATAATTGAGAATTTCAATAAGCATTTTTCTACGGCTGGCCATGCTTTTCACCTGGCTACCCCTACCCCGGTCAACAGCCCTGCCCTCCCCACAGCAATTCGCCCAAATCTCCCCCACCTCTCCTTCACCCAAATCCAGATAGCTCTTTCAGAACATCAGCTGCAAAATCTGGACCCCTACAAATCAGCCGGGCTAGACAATCTGGACCCTCTTTCTAAATTTGCAGAAATTATTGCAGCCCCTCTTTCGTATTGTCTGAGATTCCCATAGACTGGAAAGCTGCCGCGGTCTAGACCCAAACTGCTACAGACCTATATCTATTCTACCCTGCCTTTCTAAGGTCTTTGAAAGCCAAGTTAACAAACCGATTACCGACCATTTCGAATCTCACCGTACCTTCTCCGCTATGCAATCTGGTTTCAGAGCTGGTCAAGGGTGCACCTCAGCCACGCCCAAGGTCTTAAATGATATCATAACTGGCATTGATAAGGGACATTACTGTGCAGCCTTATTCATCGACCTGGCTAAGGCTTTCGACTCTGTCATTCACCAACATTCTTATTGGCAGACTCAACAGCCTTGGTTTCTCAAATGATTGCCTCGCTTGGTTCACCAACTACTTCTCTGATAGAGTTCAGTGTGTCAAATCGGAGGGCCTGTTTTCCGGACCTCTGGCAGTCTATGGGGGTGCCATAGGGTTCAATTCTCGGGCCGACTCTTCTCTGTATACAACAATGATGTCGCTCTTGCTGCTGGTGATTCTTTGATCCACCTCTATGCAGACGACAGCATTCTGTATACCTCTGGCCCTTCGTTGGACACTGTGTTAACTAACCTCCA
The DNA here is from genome assembly GCF_018296145.1 of Oncorhynchus tshawytscha. Lineage (NCBI taxonomy): Eukaryota > Metazoa > Chordata > Actinopteri > Salmoniformes > Salmonidae > Oncorhynchus > Oncorhynchus tshawytscha. Next base: position 63,561,575 of record NC_056438.1, read on the forward strand.
GATGAGCTTCAATGCCATACAACTCTCCTTCCGTGGCCTCCAACTGCTCTTAAATGCAAGTAAAACTAAATGCATGCTCTTCAACCGATCGCTGCCCACCCAGCATCAGCATCACTACTCTGGGCGCTTCTTACTTAGAATATGTGGACAACTACAAATACCTAGGTGTCTGGTTAGACTGTAAGCTCTCCTTCCAGACTCACATTAAACATCTCCAATCCAAAATGAAATCTAGAATCGGCTTCCTATTTCGCAACAAAGCATCCTTCTCTCATGCTGCCAAACATACCCTCGTAAAACAGACCATCCTACCGATCCTTGACTTCGGCGATGTCATTTCCAAAATAGCCTCCAACACGCAACATATTGGATGCAGTCTATCACAGTGCCATCCGTTTTGTCACCAAAGCCCCATATACTACCCACCACTGCTGCCTGTACGCTCTCGTTGGCTGGCCCTCGCTTCATAATTGTTGCCAAACCCACTGGCTCCAGGTCATCTACAAGTCTCTGCTAGGTAAAGCCCCGCCTTCTCAGCTCACTGGTCTCCATAGCAGCACCCACCCGTAGCACGTGGTCCAGCAGGTATATCTCACTGGTCACCCCCAAAGCCAAATCTTCCTTTGGCCGCGCCTCCTTCCACTTCTCTGTTGCCAATGACTGGAACTGCAAAAATCTCTGAAGCTGGAGACTCTTACTTCCCTCACTAGCTTTAAGCACCAGCTGTCAGAGCAGCTGACAGCTCACTGCACCTGTACATAGCTCAACTATAAATAGCCCATCCAATCTACCTCATCCCCATACTGTATTTATTTATCTTGCTCCTTTGCAACCCAGTATCTCAACTTGCACATTCATTTTCTGCACATCCTACCATTCCAGTGTTTAATTGCTATATTGTAATTACTTTGCCACCATGGCCTATTTATTGCCTTACCTCTCTTATCTCACCTCATTTGCACTTGCTTTTTGTACTCTATTGTTGATTGTATGTTTGTTTATTCCATGTGTAACTCTGTGTTGTTGTATGTGTCGAACTGCTTTGCTTTATCTTGGTTATCGCAGTTGTAAATGAGAACTTGTTCTCAACTAGCCTACCTGGTTAAATAAAGACAAAATAATAAAATAAAACCACAAACAAGAGGTACAGGCCCATTGCACAGCAGTGAGTCTTGTTCAAGCTGCTGATTCTGGCAGGAACAACTGAGTATCCAAAACTAGAGCCGTGGCAGACCGGAAGGTGGATGGACAACCAGATTACAGTCATTTAATTGAGCTTCCAGTAGTCAACAGATTCAGAGGACTGAAGACAGCACCTCTCACGCTTAGCTCTTCTCTCTGTCTATTGAGTTTATCTAACTACTGTCATGCTGGCTGGCAATATTAGTTAGCTAATATCCCATTTTTACTTTACACATTCTGAGGAAATATTGTGCACAATGAAGAAAGCCGGACATTGCTTTGCAGTAAAAAAATAACCTATTGCTAAATATTCTCTCATAAGCATTTTTGTTTGTTACCCCTCAGGTTTGCTCACATACATCAAGGATATCCATTGCAAAATATAACTCAAATACTGGCTGTAATTTTGCCCAACAAAGCATTTGTTATGAGGAGACTTCATATTGCCTAAAGATTTGTAAAAAACCCTCACAATCTATTGCCGTGCTTTCTGACATCTGACAGAATGCCAAAATATTAAAACGTCAACCATATGGAAACATGGACGTGATAAATCACATTTTGACAGCTTGCAACACTTTGCGATGGACTCATGAATCATTCAGATCATGTTCTCTGAAATGCTACATTATGCAAATAGAGGCTTCTTTAAGGAAGTTTTGTTTCAAAGTACATTGGTATTGTACTTTGGCCATATTTAATCAATTTTAACAAGTACTGCTCTCAGCCCGTAAGAATAATGACTTGTTCTGGACTCAAGAAATTAGCGATATGGATATCGTAAATGATTTTACTTAACCTTTTATTTTATTAGTACGACAGGAAGTTGAACCCTACCAACTGTCGGACTTTGTCAACCCAGCATCTAATGATTAATTATCACATCTGTCACATCTATTGATTGATGTCTCTCTTCTTTTCTCCCATATCCTGTCCCTGGCCTATATGATGGATTCCAACCATAACCATAATGCAACTCTGAAGGTAAGTCATATTTTTGTGTGAATCTGGTATATTCCATGTCCAATGCACTTAGGACATAGGTCTTGCTCTGAATCATCACAGTTGACTTCTAGCCTTGTGTGGTAAGCTTACATGATGTCATAACTGAGGTGCGTAAGACCAGTTCATTCCCAAATGAAGCTACACAGAACAAATTGACAAAACACTTTGGGATATATGACTATTTTCATGTGATGCATACAGTATAAGCAGCATTCCCCTTATTGTGCCCTGCCGTAACCCTACCAGACTGCGCCCTGCCGTAACCCTACCAGACTGCGCCCTGCCGTAACCCTACCAGACTGCCCCCTGCCGTAACCCTACCAGACTGCCCTGCCCCTACCAGACTGCGCCCTGCCGTAACCCTACCAGACCAGTAACCCTACCAGACTGCCCCCTGCCGTAACCCTACCAGACTGCCCCCTGCCGTAACCCTACCAGACTGCCCCCTGCCGTAACCCTACCAGACTGCCCCCTGCCGTAACCCTACCAGACTGCCCCCTGCCGTAACCCTACCAGACTGCCCCCTGCCGTAACCCTACCAGACTGCCCCCTGCCCTGTTCTGTCAGCAATTCGGACTACCAGCTGCTAAAGTAACAGCTGTGCTTTTCCACCTGGGCTTAATGCTATGTTCCGTTTCCTCGCTCACGATCCTGACACTGTAAAACAGGGCCTGTACACAAGGTCACAGCCCCGGACAAGGAAAACTACTGGCCAAACTACTTATAATATTTTATGCATGGTCTCAGCCTTGAGAATTGCTCAATTGTTATGTATGAAATGTCCCTTCTCCCCCTGTGGAACACTCTAGCTCTCCAATTAGCCATAAGCACTCCATTATGTTGACTCTAGATGAATAGAGGGCAAATGAGGGTGAGAAGCACAAGCAGGCAGGCAGTGGGCTCCTTTTAGTTTACACTGCAGACTGTGTTGCACAAACCCTGCTGCAAACTACATGGGATGATTTGATGACTGTTTCCCCACCATAGTTGTCCCTAGGGGATGATGCTGGTATGGGATTGGCGCTAAGGCTGTGATTATGTTGTTAGTGTAGTAATAGCATGTAAAAGAGCAACTTCATATAAAGTGTTTCCCTGGCCTGTCTTACGGAGGAGGATGTACTGTAGCTGAAAGTTGAAATAGTCTCAGCCGGGTCTACTACTAACTGTGTATTTGCCTGCCATCATTCTTAGCGCAGTGGGATAAGCTAGTGAGTAGTGATGGAAGTTATCAGCAGCAGACTTGTATATTTTTCTAACTACTGCAGAAGAAGAGTACTTTGATTTGTTTTGCTCTGGTGAGACAAACATTCTTCGGCTCTGCTCCACTTAAACTCATACACAGAAATGCAAACACACATTTGGGAGTTTCACAGAAAGCAGATAATTATGCACATCCACGTTAGTTTATTTTTTATCATTGTTGTTTGCCTCTCCAACTCTATGCCCAGCCCAGCCTCCCCAGCCCAGCCAGCCTCCCCAGCCCAGCGCTGCCTGCTGCCTGTGTGTGATTGGGTGGGACAGCCACAACAGAACGCAGTGAGCACCAAACAGTAGGATTATAGTGCTGATTTGGGAGTGTGTCTGGTCTATCTATCCACTCCTGTCTTGTCTGTCTCTGAAGGTTTTTGTCTCTGAGTTACATGGCTGTTGGCCTGTGGAGCACTGCCCATTTCCAGACTAAAGTACTTACAGAGCCGTAGTAAATAGTTGTAATGGTGCATTTTGTGGCCTAAAGCTTAGATGCAGTAGATGCAGCCTTAGTCTTGTTGTGGATATGCAGTCTGTGGCTAGGTGAGGTCTGTGACTGAGGATGGGTACTTTTGCATACATTTTGCATTGACTCAGGAAGTATCCTATTGAGTTAGTGGCATTCCAGTCTCCTTTTCACCTCTAGTAGTCCAGGTAAGTCAAGACATGGTGGGGGGGGGGCTTTACTCTTGTATTCAATTGTGCCGATATTGTTCCTCAAGCAAGGGTGGAGGCCGCCGACCTCACAAATCCCTATCAGACCTTCTCCTTGAAGTCTGCAGTTCTGTCCCCCCCCAAAAAAAATGTATTTTGCTCAACACGAAGTTCAAAAATCACCGGAGAATGGCTTTAAGTTTGCCGGTCTTCCTGATTGCCAGACAAAGATGGATACGATCAGAGGCTTTTATGATTGACAGAGAAGGGCAGGGAAGTCTATGTAATAATGGTCAAATCAAAGAACATGAGAGACATGGATGCGGGCGAGAGGAAGAGATGAATTCATTATTACCCTGTGGTGTGTGTGTGTGTGTGGTGGCGGCTCCTCCAGATGAGTGGCTTTATGTAAGGCCAGTCATAAATCAACCTTCTACACAGATAATGACAACCCCCAACGCTGCCTGCATGCCGCCTCCACCTCTCTCTCTCTCTCTCTCTCCACCCTCGCAACACATCTAGGATCAGAGCCATGTTTCTTCTTCCTGCTCTTAGTTCTCTTGCCTCGCACCTTAAATAGCTTGGCTTTCATTGGTTTCAACTGTTCCTAGGGATGACAACATATCTGACCCTGTATCAGTGGTTAGGGGCAAATTTGATCTATTCCCTTTAGCTTTGTCCTCCATAACACTGCCAATCAGGATGATAAGTGTCACAGAGAGGGTGTCAGGAAGTCAAGATCAAAGAAATGATGGTGAGATGAATGATCATGAAGATGACTAGATTGTTGGTGTGATGATGGTACAGCTTATGGGTTTGGTTGTTGAATCATTCCAGAGTCTTTTAGAAAATATTGAGCAGGATTATTATGAAGTTTAACAAGTAAATTATACTGTAACTGATCCACTGTGGACCAAATAACTCGATGACTATTTATTCACTGTGGCAATCCATGATCAATCATTTGATATGTTTTTATTCAATCTGTTAAGTGTTGCTACTTTCCCTGGTGTCATCACAGAAGTAGACATTTCTTTCAGTGCTGCGTAACAGAGTTTTGGTGAGGAGCATCTCCTGAAACTGCGCCACAACTCTGAGTGGGAGCTGACAAATTTTCCACGCAAGTTGCATTTGATATTTTGGGCCAGATGATTAACTTTGCCAGTTTGGGAGTGTGGAATGTGTTGTGGCACTGTCTCTCTGTCGCTCTCTCTCTCTCTCTCTCACTTAAAAAAAGCACTGGTTGATTGTCCCTTTTTTGCTGATTTATCTTAAATACCAAAATATATTAAAAAAAATCTCCACAATTTTGGATCTTGTCTCATTGTTGCAACTCCCCAACACGCTCGGGAGAGGCGAAGGTGGAGTCATGTCTCCTCCTAAACATGACCCGCCTAACCGTGCTCCTTAACACTCGCCAGCTTAACCTGGAAGTCAGCCGTACCAATGTGTCGGAGGAAGCGCTGTTCAACTGGTGACTGGGGTCAGCCCGCAGGCAACCCGGCCCGCCACGAGGTGTCGCTAGAGCGCAATGAGCCAAGTAAAGCCAAACCTTCCCCTAACCCGGACGACGCTGGACCAATTGTACGCTGCCCTATGGGCCACGGCGGGTTGGGGCACATTCTTGGAATGAACCTGGGTCTATAGTAACGCCTGTAGCACTGCATCGCTTAGACTGCTGCGCCACTCGGGAGGCCTATTTTCTCTATTTACTGTACTAGTTATTTTCTACTTACTGTCTGAGATTACAGTAGGACCAGAGTTTGTAAAACCCAGAGGCGCAACATTGCGAGACTTCCAGGAACACTTGAGAACAGACCAAACAGAACATGCTGGGGTTTGGGGTTAGAGAAGTCAATGAGAGCTGAAAAATTCTTCCTTAGTTGTTAATTTTCTTGAAATCTAAAGGCACAACCAACACTGAGTGTACAAAACATTAGAACAGCTTCCTAATATTGAGTTGCACGCTTTTTTGCTCTCTCAATTCATTGGGGGCATGGACTCTACAAGGTGTCAAAAGCGTTCCACAGGGATGATGGCCAATGTTGGCTCCAATGCTTCCCACAGTTGTGTGAAGTTGACAGGATGTCCTTTGGGTAGTGGACCATTCTTGATACACATAGGAAACTGTTGAGTGTGAAAAACCCTGCAGCGTTGCAGTTCTTGACACAAACTGGTATGCCTATCACCTACCACTGTTCAAAGGCACTTAAATCTTTTGTCTTGCCCATTCACCTTCTGAATACAACACGTACACAATGCATGTCTCAATTATCTCAAAGCTTAAAAATCCTTTTACCCTGTCTCCTCCTTAAAAATCCTTTTACCCTGTCTCCTCCTTAAAAATCCTTTTACCCTGTCTCCTCCTTAATAATCCTTTTACCCTGTCTCCTCCTTAATAATCCTTTTACCCTGTCTCCTCCCCTTCGTCTACCCTGATTTGAAGTAGATTTAACAAGTGAAATCAATAATAAATCAGGACTTTCACCTGGTCAGTCTATGACATGGAAAGAGTAGGTGTTCTTAATATTTTGTAGATTCAAGCCAATGTCTTAAGTAGTTTCAGATGTGATTACTCCAGCCTTGAAAGTGTCAAACTGAGAAGTCCCTTTTTATTTTATATTTTTCTCATCAAAAACTACTTTTATATCCGGGAGACGACCTTGTTTCTATGCATGAGCTTAGCTAGACAACGTTGCCATGACATCACCGACAACTGATCTGGATTTCTATTGGAGAAGCAGTTTTAGCCCATCTTCCTACTATACTGTCTTTGGTAGAACAAGTCATGTCAAATGTGAATTCTTCTCTTATTTCACAAAGAAGGGTTTGATTTTTGCAAGTAAGGGATTTGTCAGTTGTTGGCTGAATCACAATGTGTTCTAAACTTTCCCAATAGGTTTTTCACTTGGCCAGTTATTAGCATTGCCTCTAACATGTTCACATTTGGAATGATTCTTTTACCAGCCTTGGAATTGTCAGCATTTCTGCAGCCATTGAATAGACTGAAATTAGGAGGAAAAAAACAACCTTTGATACAAGAGACTTTACACATTTTTGCACCTTATTGATTTTGACGGACCCCCATTTTAATTTATTTTCTTCCATAACAGTTGCAATATTCTATATTCTAGTAGTATCCAGTCTCTGGTCCTGCCCTGACCCACAGTAGGAAGACAAGGATGAGGGATGTGGTCCCAGGATGAGGAGGAGGGTGTGCCTTGGCCCTGTGTGTGCAGCCTGCTGGTTGTGTAGTCAGGAACCAGAGTCATCACTCACTTCCAAATGTCCCTGTTCTCTCCATTCACCTCCTGCAGCACCATCTGGTGAGGATGCCAGGGTCTCGCTGGCCTGCATGGTGGCAGATTTAGAATCGCACCACGGCTAGGACTGCTGCCAGGGCATAGACAAGGCAAGAGGGAAAACCCTGGAGGGAAAATGCCATTTTGCAGTTCACGCCGGTCTGTCCTGCTCCCTCAGATTGTTGGCTTGGACAGCAGCCCAAAGTGTTGACGTAGGCTGCTGTTGGCTCACAACATGACATCTACTGAAGCTCATCTCATCGACCTATACAACGACATCAAGCTTATCTCTTAGAAGCATGCTCGACATTGGAAGTTGGACCAGTGGACATGTCCTCTGTCTGTGGCATCGCTAGGTTTGGCCTGTTGGCTTATTTGAGCAGTACATTGCACATTTCCAGAAGAAGAAGATATCTATCTCCATGTTTAATTAATAGGTGTAAACAACCAGAAGTCATTATTCTATTGGCATTTTTACCCATTATGTGATATTTCTGCTTTTTACCCACTGTTACCTCTTAATCTAAAGCAGCAATCAGGGTCAGGTTGTGGGGTGGTCTCTTTCTCTCGTCCCTCTCGCTCTCTCTTTCCCTCTGCTCTCTTTCTCCCCCCTCCCACTCTTTCACTCTCTTCCCAGGGGAGTGCTCTGCTGCCATTCTCTACTTAATGAGAACACAGGCTACCTGCTGCCTGCTAATATAATGAGCGCAAAGCATCAATAGAAGTGGGTCACCATTTCTAAACCTTCTCTATTATTAGGGAGTGTGTGTTTAATGCGTGTTGGTTATTGTTTGTAAATGCGTAACACACTCCAACCTATTCTTTCAAGGAATAATGGAAAGTGTTCAAGTCTAGAAGTCTAGATGCATTTTGCAGATTCCTTTTTCTGCTCGTCCAGTTCTTTCATTCATTACATGTAACTGTTAATGGGGCAGACTGAGACGGTGGGACGGTAACTAAATCACCCTGTCCCCATGGTAACCAGCTTTTAGTTGCTGCTGCTTCTATTGATACAGCCATCTAATGCGGCACATGTGCGTTTCGAATGGCTGTCAATCTCTGTCAGGAAGCAAACATGACTGGGAGGTTTTTAGAGGTCACATGCACTGCAGTCCCAATCGTTTCCTTCGTGATCACTGAAAGGTGATCGACTGGATAGGTTTCCTCCATATTGCTTTCACTGATCATGTCCTGTCAGATCATTGTTCGGGGAGGTGGAGGGGACAAGGCCGGCTGTTAAAGCCTTTCGTGTCTGTGTATGTACACAAATGATCGGCCTTGGCAGAAAGCCAGAATCCTCATCCCAGATGACAATGTCATACTGGCAACTGACTCTCACAGCAGTACCCTGTCACCAGGGTTGTGTTCATTATGACATGCAACTGGAAAAAAATATGCGTAACTTTTTGGCCAACGCCAAGTAGTCTATCCCTGTTTCAGTCAGTTTTCTTCTGTTCTGTGACTAATGAACATGAGCTAACACACTTTCCTCTCCTAGACATGTATGCATCTGTATACAGACAAAAAACAGTTTGGCTAAGGTTCCCACTTTTCCCAGTCCCTATAGTACCCTCCTTTCCTGCTCATCTCCACCTCCTGCTCATCTTTACCTCTACTTTGGGATCTGAAGACTTTTAACAGAAGGATGGTGGGAGGAAGCAATTGTTTTGATGTTGAGGAAAATTGGCAGTTTACTTTACTGTTGTCACATTTTCTTATTTTTCAAGGAATTCCATTTATTAGATATTGTAAAAGATTTGTAGCCAAGGCCATCTTTCAGTGGGATATTTGAGTGTTGTACCTAGTCTAGCAGTTAGTGTTTCGGCCATTAACCGAAAGGTTGCTGGTTCAAAAACCCGAGCCGACAAGGTGAAAAATCTGTCGATGTTCCCTTGAGCAAGGCACTTAACCCTTATTTGCTCCATTGGTGTCGTACTGCGATGGCTGACTCTGTAAAACCACACACTTCACTGAACCTATCTGGTGGGCGGATGTGACACATATATATATTTTTTTGTTGATTTGTGTCTAGACGTATGTACAATAGGAAGAACCAATGGACGAAGGAAGTGGAGATTCCTACAGTATGTTACTGTGTACCAAGGAGAGACTACGTATTCCTCAGCTACTCTTTAACACCATAATGTTAGCAATGTGCCCTGAGGATGGAACAGTACTTGTCTGTCTTGCAGGGGTCTGGCAAGCAAACAGCGGTTACGTTGTTAATTTGTAGGTATTTACTCTATTGAACTTTACAAACGAAGGTGTACCGTACACAGTGAACATTCACCCATCAGGTGGAGATGACAACACAATTTCCTGGAGTATCCTTTAGTGGGTTATTCAAAATGAAACTGTGGGGGGGAACCCCTAAGTTCTTCCAATAATCTTTTATTTTATTTTTTAACTACCGACATTATTTATTATGAATAATAATGTGCATAACAAAACAATTTTAGTTGTGTTTTATGCTTTTAGTGGCAAAGCAGAATAAAAAAAATCGAAATATGAGGTAAACTCCCAGCAGAGCCCCAAGTCCAATTGGTTTATCCTCTGGCATGTTGATGTGCTCCGTATCCATAGCCAGAATGATTTTGCAGTGCATGGTGATTGAATAGGTTTCCTGTTATATTCAAAGGTGTAGGGAGGGTGAAGTTTTGATTTAAAAAAAAAAAGATTTATACAGATGTTTTAGAGGGGGGTGGGGCATTTTCAGTGCCAAGAACCCTCACTAATACCCCTTTTGCACTGTTGGTAAGTAAGCCTTTCACGTGACAAACTGATTTGTTGAACCCCATAACTTTTAGTGTAGTTTCAGCCCTTAAACCTTAGCCACAACAAACAAGACCTGGCGTGCTTACACACAATTGGAACTTTTTGGTGTGTGCGCACACCACACTGTCATTTGTGAAGAGGACAGCATGGAGCAATGAGCCTTGTTCCATCTCTGCTCTCTTACTGTGAAAGCACTTCCTCTCCTCCTCCCTCACTCTGTGTGTCTCTGGTTGTTCAGAGCATGGCAGTGTCTGTCTGGTTGTTCAGAGCATGGCAGCGTCTGTCTGGTTGTTCAGAGCATGGCAGCGTCTGTCTGGTTGTTCAGAGCATGGCAGTGTCTGTCTGGTTGTTCAGAGCATGGCAGCGTCTGTCTGGTTGTTCAGAGCATGGCAGCGTCTGTCTGGTTGTTCAGAGCATGGCAGCGTCTGTCTGGTTGTTCAGAGCATGGCAGCGTCTGTCTGGTTGTTCAGAGCATGGCAGCGTCTGTCTGGTTGTTCAGAGCATGGCAGTGTCTGTCTGGTTGTTCAGAGCATGGCAGCGTCTGTCTGGTTGTTCAGAGCATGGCAGCGTCTGTCTGGTTGTTCAGAGCATGGCAGCGTCTGTCTGGTTGTTCAGAGCATGGCAGTGTCTGTCTGGTTGTTCAGAGCATGGCAGCGTCTGTCTGGTTGTTCAGAGCATGGCAGCGTCTGTCTGGTTGTTCAGAGCATGGCAGCGTCTGTCTGGTTGTTCAGAGCATGGCAGCGTCTGTCTGGTTGTTCAGAGCATGGCAGCGTCTGTCTGGTTGTTCAGAGCATGGCAGCGTCTGTCTGGTTGTTCAGAGCATGGCAGCGTCTGTCTGGTTGTTCAGAGCATGGCAGCGTCTGTCTGGTTGTTCAGAGCATGGCAGCGTCTGTCGGAGTCGGTTTTGTCTGGGTGTCTTGGCCGGTCTCGCTGTCTCGGTCAGTCTGTCTCTTGTCACGAACCGGCTCAAAGTCCGTAACAAAAGGGAGATAACGTGGAGATTAGGAATAACAAAAATATATTTATTAACTGAGGTAACGTAAATACAATGGTGTGTGTAATCAGAAGTGTGAGTGTTTGCGTGCATAAACGTGATAATGAAGGGTGTTGAAAGGTGCCAAAACAAATCGGCCACAACCAAAATCTTAACAGTTTGTCTGCATGGAGCATCTCCTCAATTTTTATTTGAACTTTATTTAACTAGGCAAGTCAGTTAAGGACAAAATCTTATTTTCAATGACGGCCTAGGAACAGTGGGTTAACTGCCTGTTCAGGGGCAGAACGACAAATTTGTATCTTGTCAGCTCGACAAGTCCAACCACTAGGCTACCCTGCCGCCCCAATGAATAGGGAAGAGGTGTATTTATCCTGGGACACACCCGGGCCCAGGTGTGTCCCATGTCACTGACTACCCTCGTAGCTCTCCCTGCCGACATCCTAATAAGGAAAACAAGCGCAAAGAGAGAGAATACGGCAGACAGAGGGTTGTCATACCCCCCCCCATAAAACTGGGGACCAACAAGGACCCCGGAACACCATACCAGTCACACAAAGTCAAATTCTTTAGGTTTCTGCACAAAATCCTACCACGAACGATGGCGCTCTAAGATCCTAAAGCTGTGCAAAATGCGTAATTAAACTTACCCTCACAGGGATTGCAAGTAATTCATTAAAATGTAAAACAAATGGTAAACGCCGGGGACTGCGTCCCAAATTCATAAGGGGGTATTTGTTCACACTTCCACTTGCCCCAGCCAACCTCGTCCTCCCCAGATTTCAGCAACCTTTTGTGCACAGGAAGCAATGTTTAAGAGGAAAGAAGAAAACAAGACTAGAAGAGGACAGACGGGAGCGACAGGACAATACCAAACCAAATAAACAATGGTCAGTCACGTAGACATTCAGGAACGGGGCACACGAGAGAGCACGTCAGCAACAAGCTCGTCTCAGGGTCCTTCTCATTACATTTTGGCAACATACGTAAATTTCCAAAAATATCATGAGTCTGTGGCATGACCGAGAGAGGAGCGATCACTAGGTTAATCTCGGTCACCTTCCCAGAACTGTGGCATGACCGAGAGAGGAGCGATCACTAGGTTAATCTCTGTCACCTTCCCAGAACTGTGGCATGACCGAGAGAGGAGCGATCACTAGGTTAATCTCGGTCACCTTCCCAGAACTGTGGCATGACCGAGAGAGGAGCGATCACTAGGTTAATCTCGGTCACCTTCCCAGAACTAACTTATCCCCTGAGAGCTTTCCTTCCCTAAGCAACTGTAGCCACTCTTGTTGCCACTTGATTTTTGCATGCTCCAAATCCTGTTTTAAATGCCAATTGCTTTTCATACTTCACACGATCATGCTCTATTTGTAACATAAGCAGTTCTTTCTGTTCAGAAGACAGACCACTAGGTCTAACAGATGGGGCGGCCATTGTAACGAAACAGGGAGATGGCGAGTCCTCGGCAGAGGCTGGCCCAGTGGTAACTTCAAGAATACCACTCTCCATCAGATTGGCCTTCAATATCAACCTAACAATCTTTTTAGATGTTTCACTTATTTCAATCTTGTAGTGTTCAGTGATCTTCAACAGCTGTTCTTGAATACATCATTCTAACCGTTCCTCTGATGGAAAGCGAATGAACTCATCTACATTAGACCCCATAGTCACAAGTAAATACAAAAAAAGAAAACCCCTCGCTCTTCCCCTCTGCTGAGCACACTGGACCACAACAAGAAAAGACACTTTGGCACCACAGAAGAGAGAGATCTGTATATGGAGCTTCCCCAGACCTACAATAACTCAACCCTAGTCTTTGTGCAGATGGGTAACCCTAGTCTTTGTGTGGTGGGTAATTACACACTGTAGCCCGCTGGTAAGGAAATCAACAACCCAGCACAGTGGCAGACAAAAAAACATGCCTAACGTATTCCAAAGTGTGATAAAATGCTTATGGCCACTAGAGCATGGAAGCATATGACCAGACACACACACGCACACATTGGCAGACTTAAACAACCCCTTCCCATACCCACCTTAACAGGGGAAGAAGAGAGGCTATAGCTCCGGGTAGTAAGTGTCACTACCCTACACAAATCTCCCACTGAGGTACAGTCGGCAGTACTCACCTCCTCGGAACGATGTTCCAACAGCGAGTAGAGCAAGAGTCTCCAGCCTGGGCAGGGGCCTGGAAACTAACCAATGTACTCTCTCCAACGCAACCAATACGGGGCCTACCAAACATTACACCTCAAACAAGCTGTAACATAAACTGCAAACAAAGCACCTACAGAGTTAAACATTAACTCCACGTTTTCTCCCAAACACAATACAATACCTTCAAGATCCCAGAACGAGCCCCCACTTGTCACGAACCGGCTCAAAGTCTGTAACAAAAAGGGAGACAATGTGGAGATTAAGAATAACAAATATATATTTATTAACTGAGGTAATGTAAATACAATTAATAAGGGTGTGTGTAAGTGAGTGGTTGCGTGCACAAATGTGATAATGAGGGGTGTTGAAAGGTGCCAAAACAAACCAGACACAACCAAAATCTAACAATGTGTCTGCATGGAGAGTCTCTCTCTCTCTCGGTAGGCCTCTCTCTCGGTCGGTCTGTTTCGGTCGGTCTGTCTCAGTCGGTCGGTCTTTCTCTCTAGGTCGGTCTGTCTTTCTGTCGGTCGGTCTCTCGGTTGGTCAGTCTGTGTCTCTGTCTGTGTCTCTCTCTCGGTCGGTCTGTTTCTCGGTTGGTCGGTCCGTTTCTGTCGGTCTCTCTCTCGGTCGGTCTCGGTCGTTCGGTCTCTCGGTAGGTCTCGGTCAGTCTGTCTCTCTCGGTAGGTCTCGGTCAGTCTGTCTCTCTCGGTAGGTCTCGGTCAGTCTGTCTCTCTCGGTAGGTCTCGGTCAGTCTGTCTCTCTCGGTAGGTCTCGGTCAGTCTGTCTCTCTCGGTAGGTCTCGGTCAGTCTGTCTCTCTCGGTAGGTCTCGGTCAGTCTGTCTCTCTCGGTAGGTCTCGGTCAGTCTGTCTCTCTCGGTAGGTCTCGGTCAGTCTGTCTCTCTCGGTAGGTCTCGGTCAGTCTGTCTCTCTCGGTAGGTCTCGGTCAGTCTGTCTCTCTCGGTAGGTCTCGGTCAGTCTGTCTCTCTCTGTAGGTCTCGGTCAGTCTGTCTCTCTCGGTAGGTCTCGGTCAGTCTGTCTCTCTCGGTAGGTCTCGGTCAGTCTGTCTGTCTCTCCCGGTAGGTCTCGGTCAGTCTGTCTGTCTCTCCCGGTAGGTCTCGGTCAGTCTGTCTGTCTCTCCCAGTCGGTCGCGCTCTCTCTCGGGCGGTCGGTCACTCTCTGTCGGTCACTCTCTCTGTCTCTCGGCCTGTCTGTCTCTTGGCCTGTGTCTGTCTCTCTCTCGGTCTGTGTCTCTCGGTCGGTCTGTGTGTCTCTCGGCCTGTATGTCTGTCTCTCTCTCTCTGTATCGGTCTCTCTCTCGGTCTCTCGGTATCGGTCGGTGTGTCTCTCGGCCTGTCGGTCGTTGTGTCTCTCGGTTGGTGTGTCTCTCGGTCGGTGTGTGTGTCTCTCGGCCTGTCGGTGTGTGTGTGTCTCTGTCTCTCTCTCGGTGTCTCTCTCTCTCTCTCTCTCTGTCTGTGTGTCTCTCTCTCGGTCTCTGTGTCTCTCTCGGTGTCTCTCTCTCTCTCTCTCTCTCTCTCGGTGTGTCTCTCTCTCGGTGTGTCTCTCTCTCGGTGTGTCTCTCTCTCGGTGTGTCTCTCTCTCGGTGTGTCTCTCTCTCGGTGTGTCTCTCTCTCTTGGTGTGTCTCTCTCTCTCGGTGTGTCTCTCTCTCTCTCTCGGCCTGTGTGTCTCTCTCTCTGTGTGTCTCTCTCTCTGTGTGTCTCTCTCTCTCGGTGTCTCTCTCTCTCTCGGTCTGTGTCTCTCTCTCGGTCTCTGTGTCTCTCTCGGTCTCTCTCTCTCTCTCTCTCTCGGTGTCTCTCTCTCTCGGTGTCTCGGTGTCTCTCTCTCTCGGTGTCTCTCTCTCTCGGTGTCTCTCTCTCTCGGTGTGTCTCTCTCTCGGTGT